>NC_090829.1:48990025-49292298 GCF_028021215.1 Eschrichtius robustus
TCTGGTTACCAAGGCAACAGATGACAGAAAGGTACTATCTGACTATAAATTTTCTTTCTTCTCTAATAACAATGCTCAGCTTTTGTTTAGCACCATACGATCATTAATTAGTTAATCCACCAGAGTCCTCAGGAGAGCAGTAAACTTTATTAATCCCCTATTTGCAGGTGAGGAAACTGAGACATGGGGCAATAAAGTCATTTAACCTTGTTTTCTTAGCCTCTGATGTTAGCTGTCCCCTTGCTGGTTTGAGCAAGGGAAGAAAGATCACATTGCAGAGAATCTTATCCTAAGGAGATGAGAGCTGGCCAGTCACTTCCTTGAGCTGAGCTAATCAAGTAAGGGCCGCTAGCTTCCAGAGTTAAAGAATCATTTCTTTATATCTAAAGACAGACTATTCAAACAAATACAAGAGAAACCATAGAAAATCTTTGGAAAATTTAAATATGGCTATCAGTGTGGTCCTTTCTCAAATTTCTAAACAATTTCTTTATAAATCTATAAAAATTTATGTGCAGCATAATTCCAATGATAAGTAACATGTATAGATATATATGTGTGTGTAGGTGCGTATAAAATTTGGAAAAAAGGTATTCCAAGATGTTGGTAATGGCGCTCTCTGGTTTATGGGCTCATGGAATGCTTCTCCCAATGCATCTACATGGCTCTCTCATTTTCTCAAAAACTTGTATTTTACCTCTTCACTGAATCTTGTCAGTACCAACCTACTTAAAATTGCAACTTGCCAAGTCTCCTTGAACTTTTGCATTTTTCCAAAGTGCTTACCATATACTCTAATTGTTATTATTATGCCTAATATTTATTGCCTGCCCTTCCTGCTAGAAGCTAAACTCCAACAAGGGGAGGATAGCTATTCATTTTTTTCACCAAAGTATCACCAAACTCCTAGAACAATCAGGACATATAGAAGTTACTGAATAAGTATTTTATTAAATGAATATATAAATGTGAATCATCAATTTTTATTCTTTATTCATTTTTCTCATATTATACATTCTGAATTGAGCACATGTTACTGTATTATTTAGGGGAAATTATCACAGCATTTTTTTTTTCTCTTCAATACACAGCAAAACTGAACATATAACAAATACAATTATCATAACTAATGGCAAGTGAACTTTTTGCCTTTGAAGTGATCCAAAGCAATCTTGTTTAAAATCAGGAGAGAGGGACTTCCCTGGCAGTACAGCAGTTAGGACTCCACGCTTCCACTGCAGGGGGTGCGGGTTCAATCCCAAGTTGGGGAACTAAGATCCCACATGCCGTGTGGAACAGCCAATAAATAAATAAATAGATAAATAAAATCAGGGGGAGATAATAGGTTTGTAAGGAAGCTGTCATACTGTTGGGTCCACTTACAAAGGCAGGGACTGGGGTGGGAGGTTGTCCTTGGCTCTCGTGTATTACATGTTCCTCCCTGCATTGTCATCTTCAAAGGGTCTGCAGGGCTTGTTCAAGCTGACTGAAAGGGAGTAAGGGTCTTCCAGGTTGCCTGCGGCTGTGGAACTGGCTATGGAACTAGAGTATGTGAACAGCATTGCTCATCAAGATTTTGTAGAGATTAGGGCTATTTAGGTAGCTGGATTGTGACTTTCTAGGCAATGGGGAAGAGAAGTTGGGGAAACAGAAGGCTGACATTACACGAATGCGTATAATATGGTGTGAGCGTGGGTCCCATTCCAATATCTAAGCCTCCTTCTGCTTCAACTGGTTTTTAAACCTAGAGTCAGCCCCTTATGCATTCGCCCCCTAGAGAAGTCGTGCCCTAGAAGTCAACACATGGGAGACAATACCATATACACACACCTGGGTAAATTTAATTTATTCTGATAACATTTTCTCAAAGCAACTGCCGAATATACTATATTGGAAAATGCTTCTGAGATTCCCACTGTGAAGGAAAATGAGTTGAAAGTATATGTAAATCAGCAAAATAGAGAGGTCACCATCATCTCAGGAAAACATACTATTTTTCAGTCAGATAACTTTGTCCAATTCTGATATTTTTGTCTAACCACAAAATGAAATTATGACTCAGACTGGAGCGGGTGAACGGGATCGCCATGATTGGCAGCTGAAATCAAGGGAAAAAAAGCTTTCTAAGTGTTGTTGCATGATGAAAATCAGGCCTGTTGTTCTTCTTTCTCTTTTTTAAAGGAGTGAACTAGCCCAAGTGCTCCTAGAGCCAGGCATATCTTTAAAAATCTTGACTCCAGACCTGTGTCTAGATTGCAGATGAATAGTTAATTAAAAAGACTGCAAATTGTTTCAATGGCACTAATGAACAGTACTCTCCACAATCAGCACCAGGCCTTATTTAGCCCATCGGTGATGACTTTTAAGAGCAGAAGAGCTGGTTTCTATACTAATCTGTGAAATAGCAAAAAAGAGAGAGAGAAAAAAAACAAAGCAAAACGGTGTCTTTGCCTTATTTTGATTAGTTTGTTGCCTGGGGTATTTTGGACCCCAGCTGCAGGCAGACCTGAATGTAGAGGACTCTGGCCCAGCAAGCCTCTTGAGTCCATCTAAGGAGGCCTGTTCAACCTTTGTGTCACCATGAAAAGGACAGATTTTTGTTACAGTAGTTCCACACTGATGGCCTTGAGATTTTGAACACGGTGGGTCTCTAAGAGCAGGTTAATTGACTTGAGAAGTGCTGAGTACTTAGTATCGTAACATAAGTTGGGTGTAGTGGCTGAGAGCAACAGTTTCACAAGCCAGATCTGGATTCAAATACTGACTTTGCTACTTATTAGCTGCGTGACCCAGAATAAGTCACTTAGCTCCTCCAAGCCTCAATTTCTTATATAAATGGAGATAAAGTTGCTTATGTCATATAGTGATTTTTATGGAAATGTGAGCTAATTTATGTAAAGTGCTTGGCACAGAGGAAGTGATCAACAGATAGTAGCCAGGAATTGTATGAACATCCCAGAAAATTTAATAATTCTGTTTTCAGAGATTCTGCTTAGGACAAGAAGATACTTAACAGCCCAATTTGGTTTGATGTAACTTTCTGTAATTGTCACGTGTTTAGGAAAGTTTCACTGTTTTCCCTGTGTTGAAAGCGTGCTTTCCTCCAGGTTTCTAATTCCAGTGGTTTCAACAGAGGCTGAAACCTCAGCGGTCCCTGTAGCACCAGCCATGCTTTTCTAGTTCAAAGGGCATCCAACGAAGCAGCACAAGTTCCTCTTTCTCCACCTTATACATTGCCCGCTCTTATAAAACACACAAATTACAAACCTCCTGGGTGATTATTCTGGCTTACAAAATAAGCAAAGACTGGGAGAACAGGATTCAGGTAAACATTTGGGGACAACTTCCCAAGCACTACACCTCCCAAGCTTCCTTTACAAATTACATCTCATTTCAGATTTTGTGTGTGCAACTGCCTCCAAAGATATGTATCAAAATTGCTTCCATTGTTACATCTGCAAAACCACATTTTCAGCAAAAAGCCAACCTCTGTATCTGTGTTTCCAAAGTGACAAGATATGGCATCATGTTGATTTCTTCAGGGAATATTTTTGGAAGTGCTATAAATCCTTAGAGGCTACTCTGTTTCTTTCTTTGCAACTCATACACACTCACCTGCACACACACGCACACGCACACTTTTCCAACTCACTTAGGCAACAGCAGAAATCTGGGACCACCTTGAGATTTATTACAAGTCTTAGCTCCTTTCTTTCTCTCTCATTTTATAAACCTGCCCTAATGGCCTCTGGGGACCAGATCGTCCGTTCTCCTGTGGACCCTGTGAGAATGGAGGTCAGTGCAACAAAAAAACTGGAAACTGTGTGTGTCTTCCTGGTTACACGGGAAAAGCCTGTACCATACGAAAGTCATTAGCCTAGACAAGATGACCAACAAAGTTATTAAAATTGTTAGCTTTATAAATGCTTTTTAAAAACTGCTCTATGGGCTATGATAAAAGAGTATATGTTTAAATTGCCTATTGTATAACAAACATCCCAATACTTGGTAACAAATCCTGCCAACAACAATTTATTATTTTTTTGATTCTGTGGATTGATAAGATAGTTCTCCTTCTGGTCTCACCTGGAATCACTAGTGGCTGCTTCTAGCAAGTAGATTAGCTGGGAACTGGGCTTGACTAAGCTTCTTAATCAGGGGAATCTGGCCTTTCCTATACATAGCACTTCCACAAGGTTAGCTTGGGCTTCCTCATTGCATGGCAGTCTCAAGACAGCAATCCAAGAAAGAGCATCCCAAAAGTGGGAAAGCAGACGGTACAATGCATCAAAAAGCCTACCTTCAGAAGCCACACATAGTTACTTCTGCCACACGCTATTGGTTAAATCATAAGGACATACAGATTCAAGGGGAGGAAAAAGAGATTCTACCTCCTGATGAGAGGAGTAGTAAAAGCTCATTGCAAAGACCTGCAAGCTGGGAGATATTGTTGCAGCCATCTTTGGAACCAATCTATCATAACATACTATTTAAAGTTATACTGAAAGGCACTTTAAGAATCTGCTAGACTGTATTTATCATTCTTGTCAGAGAGAGAGCAGATTATAGACTGATAAAAAGTGATTAGTTAAACTCAATCTGCTTCAAAGAGCCAGTAGAACTACTTCCTTGCTATCTCTTTTTCTGCTTGTGATTCTTATATAACCTCTGTTAACCCTGACGGTATTGCGTTCTCTACTCCATCCGTGTTGAAACAGGGTAACCTGAGAACTTGAGGACAGCTGTGGGCTGGATGGTAATGATGGTATTTTTACATTACTATGTCAAATGTGTCTGATGAAGGTTAGCGAAGGTCTATTGTTTGGATTGTCTATGATGTTATGAGGTGCGAACAGTGATCTGAATTAGCTTCCAGTGCTTAGAACTTTCTATAAACCAACAAGCAAATAAAATCAGAAACTTAAACATAAATATAAAAAGTAACACCAGGATAGTATTTAGCACTTAGCTAATCATCTGATCATTTGGGAAAATGCATTACTGCTCCTAAGGATAACCCTCAAGCAAGAGTGATAGGACAAGGTTGTTGCCTGATGATTTTTCTGGATATAACTAGATCAGTTTATACTTTAGGACTGTCATTCTGGCACTGTTGACAGGACTTTCAACAGTATAAAAGTTTGCTGGTGCAGCAATTGGCTATCCCTAACCTACTTGTTTGCTTAAAAAAAAAGCTTAAAGGTAAGAATTTACATATTCAAAAAGTAGTTACTTGCTATTTCCACAATGAAGTGACATTTTCTCTTGTCTAACTCAATTTTAATGGAATAATTATTAAGCAGATAGTGATATATCTGTTCCACTTGTCAGGTGATATAAATAGACTATTTAGAAACAAGTCGAGAGATAAACTGCTCATTCTTTAAAATATTAATTTTAATAGTTATGTTACAACTCTCTTCCATTCTAAGATTTCAAAACCCAGGAGAATATATCATGATAATCCTGAGTGATTTTGGGTGACAATTCTAATTTTATTGTCAATCTGATACATGAGATCATGTATTGAATTGGATAGGCAAAAATATTCCCCAACTTCTAGTACCGTTCAACTTTAGTGTTATATGCTATCATCTGATTTCACAAACGAAGGTACACACACAAATTATATAATCATCGTAATAGGCTATTTAGGAAAATAAGTGGAACCAAAGGATAGGACTCATTAAAAATGCTTCATGTATACTCCACAAGGAATGTGTGTGCCATTTAAAAAGGGACTTATGTTTGAAGAAAAGTATACAACATTTTTCTAAGTACCCTGTAAATGGTGCTTACAGAACTTTAAAACTTAGTTATTCTGCATAATGAACTTAAAAATACTTATAGGCTATACAAAGTAATATGTTTTAGAGGCAGGAGAGATGAAAAAGCTATTTCTAAAGATATTGGCTTTATATAAATTCCAACTTTTGGAAGTTATAAATACAGATACTTGGGCAAAATAATTCTTTTTTAAAAAGGGTTTTATTTCACTGTGTGAAAACTCTCTGCATTATGGTAGATTGTATTTTTTTCTTTCTGCTTCCTAGACAATATTGGGTTTGGGGGCAGCTGTGGCTGCATGGACACTCATACCCTTGATGACAATGTATCGTCTCTGAGAAAGTTTAGCCTCGTATATCAGGCCTTTTACCAAATAATCTCAGAAGTGATCCCAACTTTTTCTTTATCCCAGAATTATTTATAATAGTCAAAGTACAAAATAAAAATAACCTAAATATCCACCAGAAGGAGAAAGAGTAAACAAATCATATAACACATCAGTGGACTATTCTGAGGCCATTAAGATTCATGTTTTGGAAGAATGTGTAATGTCAGGAGAATTGACATTAAATTGACATTAAAAGTTGTATATAGAGAATGCTCCAAATTTGTAAAAACCTGTATGCATGTATGTATGTGCAAAATTGTAGTAGAAAGGACAGCAGTTGTTAACAGTGGCCATATCTAGACAGCGGGACTATTAGTGAATATTTTTCTCCTTTTTACATTTCTGTCGTTCCCGTATGTACTACTTTACTATTTTTCCCCTTTACAAGGGAGAAAATACATCATCTTCAGACCAATCATTTACTAAATATCTAAGTAGGATAGTTGTCTGTTCTTAAAGTATTGTCTGGTGATCTTAACTGTTCCCATATAGTGAAGATGTTTTTTCTTCAGTCTAATTGATCTTGTTGCTCTTTTAATTTAAGACTGTTTTCTCCTGTTTCAGATGAGGTGGATATTGAGCATAGCTTGGCAGCACTACTAAAATGCTTTTAAAAAAAGTGATAAATGAAAGAACATAGTAATGTTTCCTCTGGACACTTCATTTCCCTTTTTTCCAGAACTCCTATTTTCTATCCCTCAGTCATTGTTATTACTTCCCTGAATTCTGCCATGTCTTCATGAGTGTTTACAAAATAGGCCCCTTCACTATTGAAGGAGAGAAAATTAGAATAGGGGAGAAGACGTTGGAAGGGAGATACCAATTCCAAATACAGCTTTGCTTTAAACATCATATGATCAAACATCATGAAATGATGAATCATCATGAGGTGATGATGGTCAAACACCATCAAACGTCATGAAAACCCTAATGAACACAAGTGTGAACCTTCTGTAGATAAAAGCTGGTAAATGTTTAACAAATTATTCTCTGAAATAAAAGCCCTGGTTTGTATAATTTGACGATTTCCCCTGTAATACTCCCACAGGGGAAATTTCGAACAACCAATGTGGTGTCAACTAGCTCACAAAATTCCTGAAAATTTAACAGGTTGCAGTTTAACCATTGGCTTTCCAAGCTGGTAGTAACAGCTCCAGTGTACCACTGGCTGGCAAATAATTGTATTCTGAACACTCTTAGGAATCTGGATGATTTCTTAACACTTACTTTCTCTTTTGATATTAAGAGCTGATAACTTTGCAGGTGTTGATTTTACTTTCCTGTTTCTAAACAGATGACTAATTTGACCTTTTGGGTTGAATTAAATTAACCAACAAATCAACCAAGAAAAATTTCACTCTCAGGCTAGTCTATTTTATTTTTGAAAGAAAAATCAATTGCTCAGATTAATTGATTCAAGAGTCAAAAACTAGGGACTTCCCTGGTGGTCCAGTGGTTAGGAATCAGTCTTGCAATGCAGGGGATGCCGGTTCAACCCTTGGTGGTGGAGCTGGGATCCCACACGCCACGGGGCAGTTAAGCCCGGCACCGCAACTGGAGAGCCCGCGTGCCCCAGCTGTGGAGCCCGCGGGCTCTGGAGCCCTTGCACCACAACTAGAGAAGCCCACGCACTGCAACGAGGAGCCCGCATGCCGCAATGAAAGGTCCCACATGCCACAACTAAGACCTCATGCAGCCAATCCATCAAAAAATAAAAATATTTATAAATAAATAAATAAATAAACACAAAAAAGTTGCGTTGCTATATGTGTAGACACACACACCCCCCCCCCAATCCTTTTTCTCTAAGGTTCATGTAGCTGGAGTATTGACTCAGATCTCAAGGAACCAAATGAGCCCTCAAACAACAACTACGCTGTTTTCCAACTTCCTGTAACACACCTACCCTAAACCAGTGCTAGAATTTCCTTTGTGACATACTGTTATAAAAAGAGAAAAAGGCAATTATCTAAGGCAGAAAAAAAAAAGAGTACTTGTAATGTAAAATAAGATAAAACAAACAAAAAACTATTAGTAGAACAATTTTGAGTGTTAAGCATCACCAAGCACAAAGAGGTGAGGTGCAATAATATGCTTCGAACCTCTCTGAAGCAATCCTCAATTTGATTTTTAAAGTTGCTGTAAAATAAATTGTATTTAAATAATACATCTCCCATGCTTCCCAGCAGTGAGATGCATATCCTTTACCAATCTGGTTCTCAGCAGGCGGTCCAGCCTGATGAAGCATCAGCAAAATGTCAGCTCCCACAGAGAAGTGCGACAAGAGGCGACACTAAAGCAGTGACAGGCCTTTCAAAAAGCTATTGTGCAAATTCAGTTTTAAAATAGGGATGTGGTTAAGGACTGATGGTTATGTCATTACCAATTCATTCATCTCCCCATCTTCTGCAGGAACGGAAGGGAGTCAACGGCTTTACGTTGAGGAGTGGTGGGTCCAGGAGCTGTTCTTTGCCCTATTCTTATCAACTTCCATAATGTCCCAGTTAGATCTTTTTTAAAAAAGTTCATCCTGTTATTACTTTATAACCCTCAACAAATTACTGATGCCTTACAAAATTCCAAAATTTAAGCTTATCATAATTTTGACTACTTTCACCTGTACCCCACATACCTTCATCATTCTCCCAAGCACCATGTGCTTTTGAAACATGGTGCTATTGTTCATTCCTCTTCCCTTAAATCAATTTTTTCTTCCTTCCTTTTTGTTGCCTGTTAAAATTCTTCAGGGATTTTTATTTTTCAGTATATGTAAACAAACAAACAAAAACACTAAATCCTTTCCTTCTGTAGTATTGCCCGTCGTAGTGTATTATAATGGTCTGTTTACGCATGATTAAAACTATCATTCATTTTTGTATTCCCCAGCTCTTGATTTACAAGGGATGCTCATTAAAAATTTGCTAGATTCAATTAACGAACATTCTTGACAACTTAGTAGAGCAGTTTGAGATTAAAGTTTCATAGAAATAATCCATCAAGTCAAAAAAAGACATGAGAAACAGAGTTTACGGTACTGAAAAATATTCAGTAGTCTACACTAAACCAGGTTAAATTGCTAGGACTTTTAAGATGGCAGCAGTGGCACAAGGAGAAGAAAGGAGGTTTTTTGCTATAACCCAGCACCACAGCTTTGTTGATGCTCAGTTTCTGAAAGCACTTTTCAGAAGAAGCTTTTTCAAAGGTTTTGATGACTAACATCAAGCACCAATGAAGTTTTTTATGGTTCTTTAGCTTCTCAAGAGTCTGGATTTCTTTCTTTCTGTACTCACCTCCAATATATTCAATCCTTTCTTCTGAATATAACAGAGCCACATGAAAATAGTGAATAAATGTCTCTGGCTTTTAGTTTTTGTGGAAAAACGGAAAGGATTTAACTAGATAATATGTAATAGGTAATATCTATGTAATAATATATAATCCAATGTGTAGTAAGTAACACAAGATGATAATTATAGGTATATGCTGTATAATGATAATAAATTACTCAAAGCTCTTGTTAATTGAGTGCCCATTCTGTGTTCACTGTGCTACATGTTTTTCATCAATTCACTCACCTAACCCTCAGGACAACTAATTGTGTTTGGTACTCTTACTATTCCCTTTTTATGAATGAGGAAGCTGACTCTTGGCAGAACTAAGTAACTTGTCAAGCCCCATATAATTAGTAACTGAGGACTAGATAATCAGTGAAGTTCATACAAACACTAGATATCTATAAAGTGAGACTGTAGTTATCAATATTAAGTAGTGTAGCTGCCTGCTCGTAAAAATGTAAAGAAAATAGAGAAGAATTAGATTCCATAGAAAAACCTAAGTAGTCAGGAAGTTTCATTAAGGTTGTTCTGTTTTTGGCCTTGCATTTGTAGGTTGCAAAAGGAGTGACTGACATAGCCAAGAGCATTGTTGAAATGTAAAGAGCCGTAACAGCCTATGCTCAGTTTAACGATGGAGGGAGGATGCTTTTTGTTTGTCTGTATGCAGCTTGTCCAACCTATTTCCACAGCTTAAGCTGCCTGCTGCCCCACATCAGTAATGATAGTTCTCAGTGGGACCGTGATACCAGCCAGTGTACCTGCCTGTCAGATGGTGCCTGCTGACAGATGCTGTAAATCAGAAGCTGATTATAAGTCCTGTTCATCATCTAACATAAATAATGACCCAAAGAATTTTTCTTTACATTATGCACTTGCTGAGTGGTCTCAGTGCTTTTCGTTTTTATAGGGCTGCCCAAACTTAACCATGTTTAACATTCTCTTTGTGTGTTGGTAAATATAGCTGGCTAGCTGCCTACCATAATCCATGATTACTCTTGCTGCTTTCTTCCAGAGCCCTAAATTGAATATCTGGCAGAGCACAAAATAAATTCTTATTTCTACACAGTGAGTCATCCAGAAGTTCTGCATTCCAGTACACACACCTTTCATATATATATATATATACACAGACCCTTCGTGCATTATTAGTTTGTTTCATGGTCCACTGTTTTTTGGAATTTTTATCTACAACGGCTGAATATTTAGTTTTACTTGTTGGGCATGTATTCATTCTAGTACTGTAATTCCTTAGTACTTAAATATAAGGGTCAGTATGACATACAGAATACTTTATGTTCTAATTTGTTTTTTGATATGACTGTGTCCAGATATCATTGTTTCCTTCCCAAGCAAAGATCTTGTAAGTCCTGTCCTTCTATCTTTCTACACTTGCAATAGGTATGAACTTATTTTGCCTTAGTTTCCTCATCTGTAAAATGTGACTAATGAGGGACCCAGCTTACTAGATTCTTATGAGGATTAAGTAGGTTAATACATATTATGCCTTTGGAAGGGCATTTAGCACATAGTTACACTCGGTAAATTATAAGCTAAAGCCCTCTCTCCTTAAAGAAAATCTCTACCAATCTTTGAAAATTAGTCTGTAGCACTTGTTATATACCCTAAAAGTGACCGAACATGTACAAATCACAAAACTAGATTAGCACTTCCTCAGGAAGACCTGAATAAATTGTCTAGCACACAGTGAGACCTGAGGTTTCTTCTGCAAATCTGAGACAACAACAACAAAAACATTCCGTTTTGTATCCTGCTATCTAGTCAATATTTTTTTAATCCTCATGATAACCTTGTGGGATAGGGACTATTATTATCCTTTCTTCCAGGTAGGGAGAGTGAGGCACAGAGAAGCAAAGTCATTTGCCTAAGGCCACATGGTTAATAAGAGAGGATGTTAGGTTTGGAACTCAAGTCACAGGTTTTAGTGAATAGGTATGGAAAATGAAAGATGACTGAAGTTTAACAATTATTTGATATATATAGTTTGAGACATGCTGAGCGGGATGTATGTGAACAATACTTTGTTGGAAAGTCAGATCCTAAGAACTCAAAGGAAAGATCAGAGCTAGTAGTGTAGAGGTGAGAACCATCAACATAGAGATGGATTGGATGAGATAACTGAGGAGAAGATGCTAAAGGGGAAAGCCAAGAAAACTGTGAGCAGAAACTCGCTAAATTCCTTACATTTAGGGGGATCTAGAGAAAGAGAAACCAGTGAACAAGATTTACTTAGAGCAGATGTTACAAACTGGCAGGCTTAGAGCTGAATTTGACTTGCAGATGTACTCTGAATGGCAGGCAAATTCCTTTTAAAGTATGTGATTCAATATTTTAAAAATCAGAAGATGTAGGAACTCTGGACCCGTCTTCCTGTGTGGGAACAAATGGCTCCGTTTAATTAGCTCATACCTCTTTATGGGGGCCGGGGTGCAGGCACTCTCCCTTTGGTCCTAATCCCACCACCCCATGGGGAGTCACCCGCAGGAACTCCACCTGCTTTCTCCTGGGGGTTGCCTGCCTGGGTCTCGGGGACCTGCGTTTGTGACTCCTGCTTTTAAAAGATGGAAGAAGGTGGAAAGGAAATAGGAGAACTCAGAGATATAATTCCAGAGAAAGGTGACTCTCAAGAAGAAAAGGATAATCATTGTCTCATATGCTGTTTAAAAAGGAAAATAAAAAAATAGGGGACAAGCACAGGATTTGTGATTTAGGACTTGGTAGTTTTTGGAAAAAAAAAAAAAAAAAAACGTGAACTACAATTTGGATTAAAAATGAATGGTAAATGAGGAAATTAAAATAGCACCTGTGGACTACCTTCCCAGAAAGCTCAACAATGAAGGAAGTAAATATTCAGTCCATTTTGTTCTCTGTCAACAGCATGTTTAAAATTTTCTTGCCTCTTCAAGATGCATAATCCCTCCCAGTCATCAACATACATCATTTTCCTGTTGATGAATCTTATTCATTCTCGATCCCTCTCACACTTGAAGGTCAGGTCCAATGTAGTCATGACAGAAAGGATTCAGAATCCCTGAGAGTTATTAATGTTGAAATGAAATCAAATACCTGGAAATTTGCTCTCATGTGAAACTTGCGAAGAATATATTTAAATATCTGTGCTGATGGGTACTTGGAGAAATATGTAACTTTTTAAACTCATTGAATTTTTCTATTGTCAAGTTTTAGCTGCATCTCCCTCTTTCTCCCTCTCTCGCGTACACAATATTTATATCATGTATCCTGAGACACAGTTTTTTTGACACTTTAACATCTCTAAAATTAGGGAGTGTCTTACAAACTGATAGCACAGCAATATATAATTATATTGTAACTTTCTAACATAGTCTATTTTCTAGGAACACATTGAAGTCAAGTGTCTGTTACTACATTATGAATAATTTCCATCTCCTGGGCCCCAAAGGAGATAGAATATGGAGGGAAAAATCAAATGTAATATGTGTATTAATTTTCAAGCAGTTTGAAGTGCCTCAATTTTAAATGCCTGCTGGATCATAATAGTTATTTCCAAGTTGGAATAAATAACTGCCTTTTGGCTTCAGAGACAATAGTAATGCTCAGGCTGAGATATCTGAGTTTGCTTTTATTCTAGAATAAAAATGACAGGCCCAAGAAACTAGAATAAAATCCTTCTGCTATTTTAAGATACTGTCGATCTCACTAACTGTGTTCTTGTGCCATCATTAATCAATTGTCTGAATGTAGAGAAGAAAGGGAAGGAAGCCTGCAGACCACTTAATGTGTCTCACTTTAGCATAGTAGCAAAGAGCTCAGCTTCCTGGATGCCTGCCTTTGTGAGAGTCTCCACATAATTCATCTGTTTTGCAAGCTCAGTCTGAAACTTTGCAAATCTTGAGGAAGAAATTCTGTAATATCACTGAAATTGCCTATGTATTCCCACAAGGATAATGTGTGTTAGCTATTACTAGGGAACTATATTTTATTATATTATAGAATCTGAAATACTGCCATTGTATACTTCAACTGTATGTTGCTAAATTTTCATTTAAATTTAAGAAAACACAAAATGATAGTGCCAGCCATACCCATATATAGTATACATAGAAGTGTGCATTTCTGCAGAGAATGTCTATAACTTAAACTATGTGATCCAGCAGTCTGATGTACTTTAATAATCAAATCATGACAAAAATTGTTTAACTTTATGCTTTACAAAGCATTTCTCACCTCTGTTATCTTGTTCAAAATTGGAAATTTATCTAAGGGGGAACAATGGTGTCTACCTTAATATTACACTACTGTTGAAATGGTAAAAATGCCAATTCCAGTTATATTTAGTGTCTTAAATTATTATTGCTTTCAATCTTGAGTTATATGTTCTTTATGGTATCTAATATGAAGTCTTAATAGTGCACTGTCTTGGATCTTATATTCTTTTTTCTCTTCTATGTTAGTTTTTTGAAAATGAAAAGTGAGACAATTCTGGTTGAAAATATATGAAAAGACTAGATGACAAATAGTTTTAAGAGTGCTGTGCAAATGTTTGCAAAAGCCAGCCTGTGTAAGGTGGCACATTCCACACACTTAGTATTCAAGTACATTATCCACCTGACGAGATAGTAAAATATCCTACTCATCTGTTCAGGGCTAAGTTTTCAAATTTTAATAATTTTATTAGTCCCTAGCAAGGCCTTTTAAAACTTTGCAAAGAATATTAATAACTCATTAAAGATTAATTACATGTCAACTTTGAGGTCAAAGAGTTTGAGTGGTTTTTAGTTATCTGAAATAAAATGCATCTGCTCTGAAAAGGACACAGTATAAAACTCTCTGCCTTCTTCACCAACCTGAAGTTCTTATTTATTAAAACACATACACGTAGACTTTAACTCAAGCGTGTTTGACAACAATTAAATGAGAAAATTATGGCCATATGCATACTAGTCAAGAAATTTGGTACAGAGGAACATCCTCTAAGGAAGACAGGTTACCTCTGGAACCTTTTGTAACTAAGTTTGCTAACTGGAGGACCAGTCAGAGATATGACAGTTATGATGAAGTCTTCCTCACGGTCTAAAATCTGCATCTTGTTTTCATGGAGTGAAACCATAGAATTTAGTGCAGAAAGAGTTTGGGAATAAGGTGACCAATGAAAAATAGATATCTAAATGGAGAATAGAGGAATTTTGAGATATAAGGTAATCGAAAAGGGAGGTAGGGAAGAGAAGAACGGTCTTAAGAGGAGTCTGAATTGTTCCGACTTTGCTGTTTTCATAGAGCCAGCAAAAAATGACAAATGTGAAAGGCAGCAAAAAAAAAAAAAAGCATTAAAATTGTTCTAATCAAAACTATTTATTTAAATCATTAATGTATTTAGAAGGTGACTTCTGGTGAATTATATATCATTTTCTTTTCATTTTCCCCATTTTTTATATTGGAATAACAATAATACCTTTGATGAGGGATCCTGTGAGGACCAGGGTTATTATAAAAAATCAGCTACACGGTCCTCACGTGTAGATCCTCAATAATTAGTAACTCTTATTATGACAGTTAATTTTTTAAGTATCCAGATACTGTTTTCCAAGAACTTTAAATTTTACAAAAAGATAATCTGGTGAACAGTGCTATGTTATTTAGCATGATTATGCAAATTTCTGTACTCAGTTTCACTACCAATTCGGGGAAAATGATAGTTTCTCTGACTTTCAAAGGGTGTATTTCTCTCATTGTAGATGTTTGTGAGTCCATCCTCAAACCCTCCTGGTTTCCTTTCTTTATAAAATATGCTTTGGGGGAATTATATTCCTTCTCGGACTTCTGTAACTTAAACGACAGACTCTGCCAGTCAGCACCACCAGTTTTCCCTTGGTCCTGGCATGCAGAACACGAATTGGTTTCCAAGGCAAAGCATTCAATAATCTGTATGCAAAGTAGTATTTTTACACAGCTCTGAATGTCACATCCAAATGTAAAGCTGCCTGTTGCCTCAAGTGTGAAATTCACTCTCATTTAAATGTTGTGTTTCTTTGCAACTAGTGATGCTGGTATTTGCAGACTGGGCCATGAAACACATGTGATGGTGGTTAAAAGTAGTAATAACTGTGACCTCTCCCGCTGTAGCTTCTGTCTTCACGAAGAGGGTTTCATGTGGCAGCTACCCCTGGGCCAAAGCAGGAAATCTGCAAGAGTCAAGGAAATAGAAATGTTTATTTATTTTTTTTTGTCTTGATGATACTTTACAGTCCCTTCCAAGTTGTAGATTTTTCAATATGTTGCGATCACCAGTGCTTTTAGAGAGCCCATGTTTAAAATTATACAGTTTCTTTTATCATTTGAATTCAAATATGTAGTAGATTGGATACTGGGTTATTTTCAGATGTCTTTGCCTGGGGACAGTCTGCTCAGCAATTAGAGTCTGGTTTTTAGGAAGAAGAATATTAGGATGCTTGTCTTTGCTCAATTACAGAGGAGCACACCCTGGGACCAATGTCCCAGTTGGTACCTGTCCGTGATGATCTAAAGATACTAGTCATTTTCGGAATACATTTCATCTTGAGCTTTTGAGGTTGATTTCAGTTCAAAGTGCCAATTGAGGATGAAAAGGTTACTAGAGAGTTTGCCTATTCATGATGGAACTCACTTTTCATCTGGGTCCCCAGTCACCCCATGCCTGGATCACTTTTCATCTCCCCACTGCCTTCCTGTACTGGCTGCCACTCCTTTGAACTACCTTTTCTAATGCAGCGGGTCAATGACAAGAGACTAGTGTCTCTGTGGTTAGAAGCAGACCTCCCATTTAGGTAAAGCACTTTATCAGAAATCTGGATTTTTAAAGCCATTAATTGTAGTAATTGTGTGAGGTACTTTGAACTGTACCTCACGTGAGATAGCAAAAATGATAATAGCGGCTATAATCTAGAATCAGAAAAGGAGTGTAAAAAACTTCTTTAGAGAGGGAATTTCTTCACTATAATGTCGGGCAAGATTATATAGCTACTGCTGTATAACACATCGCCTTAAAATTTAATGACACAAAACAATATTTATTATTTCTCAAGAGCCCACGGATAGACTGGGCAGTCGTGCTGTCTAGGCCAGATTCAGCTGGACTCTCTCACGTGTCCGAGGGCAGCTGGCAGGTCAGCCATGTCTGGCTGGTCCAAGGTGGCTTCGTAGGTCTAATCTCAGAACTGGTGCATCATCATTTCTGCTGCAGTCAGGTGGCCAAAGCAAGTCACAAGGCCAGCCAAGATCCAAGGGATGGGGAAGTCAGCTCCACCGCTGGAAGGGAGGAGCTGAAAGTCACATTGCAAAGGGCAGGGGTTCAGGGCTGGGAGGAGAACTGGGGACGTTTTCACAATCAGCTGACCACAATTGCTTTCTCAGATTATGAGGGGGCAGTATTGAGAGCCCCTCAGATACTGCATCTCACCAACTCTTTCACTCATGATAACCTCCACAGGTCAAAATTGAGGTGGGAGGTTTTGAATTATCTCTAGCCCTCGACGAAGTTAGCATTTGAGAAAAATAACTAGATAGCTCTATATTGTTGTTTTGCGCTGGTTAATACAGTTCTACAACATTTGGTTTAACACAGATATACTTTCTCTATTTAATGGAGTTTTGATTTTGTTGGTTCTGAAAGTGTTTCTTCTTTTTTCTTTCATATATCTATGTATCTATATGTGTATGTGTCTATATATGTGTCTATATATGTGTGTGTACATATATGTGCTTTTATATACGTGTATACATACGCACACACACACATTTCCTATTCCACTTCTGCCAGCATGCCAGCGTCCTTGTTATTCTTTTGCCCTTTGAGGCACCACCTTGACTTCTGATTACCCTAAAGTTCACTGCCCGGAAGGGGAGATGTTACCTGCTTCACTGGGGCCAAATAGTTACTCTATAGAGAGTGAAGATGTTAATAAGCATGTTTATACGTTCCTTCACGTGATGGTTCTAACCAAAAAATCCACAGGGCTCAGCAATAGGGGGCTTAAAATCTGGCCCATCATTTTGCACCTGGGAAAGCTGCATTTATAACCTTCTTTCAGCTGTAGTGTCATCAGCCCCACTAAGAATTTAACGAGCACTAACAGGCCTAGCTAATGTACAGAACACAGAGGCAGGCACATCGCCCCACCCAGCAAGCTGTTGCCTGATTACAGAGTCGCTGGTGTGCACGAGGACCTGGGACCTCCCCATTTTCACTTACTTCATAAATCTAGACACAGACCTCACTTTGGGGCTCGTATTATTAAGAGGAGACTACAGAGGAAAAATAAACCCCATTTGGTAAAATAAATGATACGCCTGCTTCTGTAGCCACCTGTGGTTTATTACTGCTATATGCTGTTTCCAGCAGTACTTATAACAGTGATCATAAGGGACCTTTAAAGACTTTCTGATGCCTCTTGGGCAGTTTCAGAATAATACAGTTTATAAATAATTCTGCCTACATATCTTATAACTTCAGGATTCCTTTTGCCTTGCTTTGTTTGTTATGAGTGTATTTGCATGAAAACAGGTTATTTGGATATTTGTCCTCTGAGAGCTTTTGCTTATTCTTCCCTCCAAGTCAGAATCACATGTTCTCCATGCTACAGTCACATCCACAGCCAAGTGCAGATTTATGAACTGTAGTGAGGGACACAAGTAGGAAGAGACAAACTTCTAAGAAAATACTGTGATCTTACTGAAAATTGTTTTGTTTTTTTAACGTTTTTTGTGGTGGGTTTCATCTGAGGATTCAAAGTTGGACTGCAATTTAAGTGTGTGTGTGTGTGTGTGTGTGTGTGTGTGTGTGTAGGGGGTTGTATGAGAATGACATTTCACTGTACATCGGGTGCATATATTTTATAGATGTCACCTTTCTGTGTGTAACAGAATCAGTAAAGTATATGTGATTTTTTTTGGTTCATATCATTTTTATTCTCCAAAGACATTTAAAATACAAGCTTCTATATTCAAGCTTTATTTTTTGTCTACCCTCATTTTGAGGGAAGTTAGACAAAAGTATCAAAAGCCATGTGTGTGCAGTTAAAACTATGGTTTCTATTTAGAGTTCAGAAATGTGAGTATGTATCAAGGTGTGCAAAAAACACCTGTACAATTTTATTTCGCATTTTACGAAGTGTTTCACTGGAATAGCTGTTAAAAATACAAATTAATGGCTCTTTGTTAGTCCTGCTGAATCACACTCTCTGGGAATAGAGATGGTGTATCTCCATTTTTAAGTCAATGCCCTAGATAGTTCTTTTTTTTTTTTTTTTAACATCCTTATTGGAGTATAATCGCTTTACAATGGTGTGTCAGTTTCTGCTTTATAACAAAGTGAATCAGTTATACATATACATATGTCCCCATATCTCTTCCCTCTTGCATCTCCCTCCCTCCCACCCTCCCTATCCCACCCCTCTAGGTGGTCACAAAGCACCGAGATGGTCTCCCTGTGCTATGCGGCTGCTTCCCACTAGCCATCTATTTTACGTTTCGTAGTGTATATAAGTCCATGCCACTCTCTCACTTTGTCCCAGCTTGCCCTTCCCCCTCCCCACATCCTCAAGTCTATTCTCTAGTAGGTCTGCATCTTTATTCCCGTCTTGCCCCTAGTTTCTTCTGACCATTTTCTTTTTCTTTTTTTAGATTCCATATATATGTGTTAACATATGGTATTTGTTTTTCTCTTTCTGATGTACTTCACTCTGTATGACAGTCTCTAGGTCCATCCACCTCACTACAAATAACTCAGTTTCATTCCTTTTTATGGCTGAGTAATATTCCATTGTATATATGTGCCACATCTTCTTTATCCATTCCTCTGTTGATGGACACTTAGGTTGCTTCCACGTCCTGGCTATAGTAAATAGAGCTGCAATGAACATTTTGGTACATGACTCTTCTTGAATTACGGTTTTCTCAGGGTATATGCCCAGTAGTGGGATTGCTGGGTCATATGGTAGTTCTATTTTTAGTTTCTTAAGGAACCTCCATACTGTTCTCCATAGTGGCTGTATCAACGTACATTCCCACCAACAGTGCAAGAGGGTTCCCTTTTCTCCACACCCTCTCCAGCATTTATTGTTTGTAGATTTTTTGATGATGGCCATTCTGACTGGTGTGAGATGATATCTCATTGTAGTTTTGATTTGCATTTCTCTAATGATTAATGATGTTGAGCATTCTTTCATGTGTTTGTTGGCAATCTGTATGTCTTCTTGGGAGAAATGTCTATTTAGGTCTTCTGCCCATTTTTGGATTGGGTTGATTGTTTTTTTGATATTGAGCTGCATGAGCAGCTTGTAAATCTTGGAGATTAATCCTTTGTCAGTTGATTCATTTGCAAATATTTTCTCCCATTCTGAGGGTTGTCTTTTCATCTTGTTTATGGTTTCCTTTGCTGTGCAAAAGCTTTTAGGTTTCATGAGCTCCCGTTTGTTTATTTTTGTTTTTATTTCCATTTCTCTAGGAGGTGGGTCAAAAAGGATCTTGCTGTGATTTATGTCATAGAGTGTTCTGCCTATGTTTTCCTCTAAGAGTTTGATAGTGTCTGGCCTTACATGTAGGTCTTTAATCCATTTTGAGTTTATTTTTGTGTATGGTGTTAGGGAGTGTTCTAATTTCATTCTTTTACATGTAGCTGTCAAGTTTTCCCAGCACCACTTATCAAAGAGGCTGTCTTTTCTCCGTTGTATATTCTTGCCTCCTTTATCAATGATAAGGTGACCATATGTGTGTGGGTTTATCTCTGGGCTTTCTATCCTGTTCCCTTGATCTATATTTCTGTTTTTGTGCCAGTACTGTACTGTCTTGATTACTGTAGCTTTGTAGTATAGTCTGAAGTCTGGGAGCCTGATTCCTCCAGCTCCGTTTTTCTTTCTCAACATTGCTTTGGCTATTCGGGGTCTTTTGTGTTTCCATACGAATTGTGAATTTTTTTGTTCTAGTTCTGTGAAAAATGCCATTGGTAGTTTGATAGGGATTGCATTGAATCTGTAGATTGCTTTGGGTGGTATAGTCATTTTCACAATGTTGATTCTTCCAATCCAAGAACATGGTATATCTCTCCATCTATTTGTATCATCTTTAATTTCTTTCATCAGTGTCTTATAATTTTCTGCATACAGGTCTTTTGTCTCCTTAGGTAGGTTTATTCCTAGATATTTTATTCTTTTTGTTGCAATGGTAAATGGGAGTGTTTACTTAATTTCACTTTCAGATTTTTCATCGTCAGTGTATAGGAATGCAAGAGATTTCTGTGCATTAATTTTGTATCCTGCTACTTTACCAGATTCATTGATTAGCTCTAGTAGTTTTCTGGTAGCATCTTTAGGATTCTCTATGTATAGTATCATGTCATCTGCAAACAGTGACAGCTTTACTTCTTCTTTTCCGATTCGGATTCCTTTTATTTCTTTTTCTTCTCTGATTGCTGTGGCTAAAACTTCCAAAACTATGTTGAATAATAGTGGTGATAGTGATTGCCCTAGATATTTCTTATGCATATTAAAGTTTGAGAAACACTGCTAGGCTTATCCCAGAGTTAAATTTAATTACTAGAAGACCATATACTCAGACTTAATAATTTAATTCCCTAGAGAATTTCTTCATGGTACAATGATTCACTCTTTTGTGCTTGATATTTACTGAGAATCAGTATAAGAAATGACAGCATGTAAAGTGATTCTGTACTTTTAAGAAACTATCATGAAACAATAGTTCATTATGTTGTTCAAAGATCGTCATCCAGAAACTCACATGACACATCCTCCCTCCTCTAACCTAACTAAACTGTGTAATTATAACATACATATAGAAAAGTGAATGAATCATATGCTTTCAGGGTAATAGATTTTTCAAAATGAACACATCCATGTCACCAATACTCAGATTATGGGATAAAACATTGTCAATATTCCTAGAAGCCCCCTTATGCTTCATGAAAGAGTAACTATCCTGACTTCTATCACTATAGATTCATTTTGCCAGCTGGCTTTTGATCTTTATGCAAATGAAATCATGATATATGTACTCTTTTTTTTTCTTAGATTCCATATATATGTGTTAGCATACAGTATTTGTTTTTCTCTTTCTGACTTACTTCACTCTGTATGACAGACTCTAGGTCCATCCACCTCACTACAAATGACTCAATTCCGTTTCTTTTTATGGCTGAGTAATATTCCATTGTATATATGTGCCACATCTTCTTTATCCATTCCTCTGTTGATGGACACTTAGGTTGCTTCCATGTCCTGGCTATTGTACATAGAGCTGCAATGAACATTTTGGTACATGACTCTTTTTGAATTATGGTTTTCTCAGGGTATATGCCCTGTAGTGGGATTGCTGAGTTGTATGGTAGTTCTATTTTTAGTTTCTTAAGGAACCTCCATACTGTTCTCCATAGTGGCTGTATCAACGTACATTCCCACCAACAGTGCAAGAGGGTTCCCTTTTCTCCACACCCTCTCCAGCATTTATTGTTTGTAGATTTTTTGATGATGGCCATTCTGACTGGTGTGAGATGATATCTCATTGTAGTTTTGATTTGCATTTCTCTAATGATTAATGATGTTGAGCATTCTTTCATGTGTTTGTTGGCAATCTGTATCTCTTCTTGGGAGAAATGTCTATTTAGGTCTTCTGCCCATCTGGTTTCTTTTACTAAACATATTTGTGAGATTCATCTGTAATGTTGGATATAGTTGTAGTTTGCTCGTTCTTATTGCTGTTTAGTATTTAATTTTATGAGTATTCCATAATTTTCAATTTTATTCTGATGATGGATGTATTAGTTATCTATTTCTGCACACAGATTACCCCTAATTTGCAGCCAACTTGCCCCTTAAAAGATCAAAGATTATCTTACACTGTTTCTGAGGATCAGGAACCTGGGAGTGATGCCGCTGGGGGACGCTGACTCAGAGTGTCTTAGGAGATTGTGTTTAAGCTGGCAGCCAGGTTCAGTCTTTGAAGAATTGACTAAGGCAAACTGCTTCCAAGTTCACTTACGTGTCCATTGGCAAAAGGCTTCAGTTTCTCATCATATAAGTCTCTTCATAGAGTTTCGCCTGATGTGGTGGCTAGCTTCCCCAAGAGAGTGATGAGAGTGGTGGTGGTGGGGGGGGGGGGGAGAGAAAAGAAAGAAAGGAGAAGAGGGGGGAGGGGAGGGGAAAGTCCAGGAGAGAAGCTGTAGTCTTTGATAACTGAATCTCAGAAGTGACAAGCCATCACTTCTGCCATACTCTATTGGTCACACAGACTAACTGTTTCAGTGTGAGAGGGGACTACGGAAGAATGTGAATACCAGGAGGAGGTAGGGACATTGCAGACCATCTCAGAGGCTGGCTACCACAGTGGTTATTGGAGTAGTTTTCCACTGTTGGCTAAATAGTACTACTTTGAACATTCCTTTACATATATTTTGTCAGTATATTATGCATTTCTCTTAGGTATATACCTAGTAGTGGAATTCCTGCATCAGACAGATACCAACAAAGAGTTTTCCAAAGTGCTTATAAAGTTTTGTACTTTTATAAGCAATACTCTAGTTGCTTCATCCTTGATAACACTTGATATTGTGTGTATTTTTCACTTTAGCCATTCTAGGGGTGTGTTTAATGGTATCTCATTGTGATTTTAATTTGCACTCCCCTAATAATTAATGATATTTATTCCTTTTTCATATGTTTATTGTGATTGGGGTTTTCTCTTTTGTGAAACCCTATGCTCTATTATGGCTGATTTTTAAGTGGGTTGCCTGCATTTTAGTATTGGTCTGTAGACGTTCTTTCTATATCTTCTATAGACTCTCATAATCTATATGTATTACAAATACCTTCTTCCACATTGTGGTGGCATACAGTTGCACTCTGTTAATACTAATATCCTTTAATGAGCAGAGGTTCTTAATTTTAATATGGTTGAATTTTTCATCACTTTTTCTTTTTTCCTTGTGTTTAACTTTTTGAGACTTGTTTACTAATTCTTTGGCTACTCAAGCTTGTGTATATATTTGCTTATTTGTTTCCAAAAAGCTTTGTTGTCTTATCTTTCAAATTTAAATCTACAATCCATCTAGCAATATATAAAGAATAATACACCTTGCCCAAGGGGGTTTGTAACAGGTATTCAAAGGTAGTTTTACAATTGAAAATCAATCTGTGCAGTGCACCATAGTATTAGGGAAAAAATAGGACACAATTATATATGTTAATAGATGCAGCAAAGTATGTGAAAAATTCAACACTCATTATAATGAAACACATACCCATACACATAGATATATTCACACACATATTCTTAGCAAATGAGAAAAAGAACTTCCTAAGTCTGAGTTTTTTTAAATCTATAAAAATAAATACAGCAAACATACTTTGTGGTAAAATACTAAAACTATCCTCTTAAAGATTAGAAATACAAGATAAGAATGCTACTGTCACCACTTTTTAAAAATATTGCACTTGAGGTCTCATTCAGTGTAATAGGTCTAGAAAAAGACTTACTGGAAAGAAAAACGTAAAACCGCCATTATTCCTGGATGACATGATTATGTGTCTAAGAAACCTCAAAGAAACTGCATACTGTTAGAACTAATAAGTAACTTTAGCAAGGTCACCTGGATACTATATCAATGAACAGACTAATTGTATTTCTGTATCCAAGAAGCAGATAAAAAACGAATATTTTAGAAGATTCAATTTATAATTTCATTAGAGAATATCAAATATAAAAAATAAATTATATGCAGGCTATATAATACCTCTAACTTAAAGCGACAAAATATTATTGAGAGAAATTTTAAAGGAGCTTAGTAATGGAGGCATATACCATGGCCACGGATTGGAAGATTCAACCCAGAGTGATTGATAGTGTTAACTCAGTCAGAATCAACATTCCTTCAGTTATTTTTGGAATTGGGAAGCTGGTTCTAAAATGTATTTGGAAAAGTAAAGCTCTAAGAAGAACCAAGACAATCTTGAAGAATAAGAACAGAGCTAGAGAACTTGCGTTACTAGATAAAGCTATAGTAATTAAGATAGTAATTAAGACAGTACTGCTTCAGATATAGATGAATAGATCAATGGAACACAATAAAAGTTCAGAAAAATGACCCTCTCATACAGAATCAATTGATTTATGACAAAAATCACCCTACAGTGCAGTGGGCATATACTGGCCTTTTCAATAAATAACATTGGGTTCCTTCAGTATTCATACAGGAATTAAAAAAAAAAAAAAAAAAAGAATCTTCACTCCTACCTCACACCACACACCCAAGCCAAAACATTTTAAGTTTAATATTACAAAGATATGTGTCTTTTCTTAAAAAAAATAGTATTTTTTAATCAGAGAACTATATTTTTATTTGTTCATTTGTTTTTGCTTTAGTTAGCTAGAAACTCCTAGATAAAGTATATCTGATTACAGTAATTTTCTTTAATCTAAGGTTTTTGTCCCTTTTATTGCATGGTTCTTGTTCTTTCATCCTTGCTTTAATGATTCTATTTTATGGGTCCTTCCTTTTTGTGCAAGTTACTTTAAGTCCATTTTTTTGAAATAGGGTATAAACAATGAATAAGACAATCAATGAGGCAAGTTAAACTTCTTTTGAGATTTTGAAGCCTGATTGAATTGTCAAAAAGAATGATAGCTCATATAGTACTCCTAGTAATTGGGCTTTGATAAAATTACAACTGTCCAATATCGTATTGCCAATACATATTATGCATATAAATATTACATGGAATGTTCTGTAAAAGTTAACATATATGTCAGTATTAAAAATAAGTAGCATTTACATGGAGAAAGAATCTGCTTTTTATAAACTGCCTAGAATATATGCTTAAACCAAATAATAGATCACTTTTTCCTCTTTAGTCATCGTAATGAAAGAGTAAGGAGGGGAGAAGGAATAACAGTTTTGCAAGTAGGAAGTGTAATGACTGATGTCTTTCTACCCCTGTTAATGATTAAGGACACAAGCTTTACAGTTATCAAACCAACCTGCGTAGGAATCCCAGCACTGCCTCTTAGTGACTGTGTAATCCATGGGTGAGTTACTTTTCTTAAGCCTCAGTTTCTTTATATCCAGAGTGCAGATAATAATATCCACCTCATACAAACTTGGCTCTGTGTATGGCCGAATGTATGCATGAGACCAATTGTTTTGCAGAGTGTACTTTTCCAAATCTTAATATCCATCCTAATTTAAGTGGATGATCTTGATCTTGAGATTCTGGAAGAGAATAAAAATTGGAAACCTATATGAAACAAGCTAGCTGAATATGGACTAACTCAACTAGGAGAGCAAGTTAAAAACCCAGACGATGTGGGGCAAATAAGAAATTCCGAACGGTGTGTGCAGCCCATCGGTTGCAATGAGGCCTCAGGGAGTCGTAACGTCTGAGACTGTAGCTGCTGTGGCTGTACTGTGAAGCACTGCAGCGCTGGTGGGCCCTCTGAACTCCCATTCCACCCAGTACACGTGGCAATAAAGTGCAGCACGTGGTACCCACATCAGAGCAATAGCTACATCTTCAAAGTAATATTTTAATGACTTCTGTAGTCTGCATTTGGGAAGATGATTTTAGACCTTGTGTTTTGTCTTTTTCTAGATTAATACACCTTCCCCTTCAGCTCCCTGCATTTGGGGAAATCTCTTTCACAGTGTATTTCCCAGCGAGTATTTTATCTCTTTCAGAATGCCCTGAGGGAACCTTTGATCCAAAATGTAAGGGCAGCAGCCAAAACCAGAATCAGGGTGTCTGTGGTGGTGGGAGAAGTTTGCACGTGTTCAGGAGGATGGATAAGGACAGTTTGTGGAAAGGGTAATGTTTCCTTCTTTCCCACGTCAGTCTGGTTGCTGATTTTTTTTTTAGGTTCCATCATCTTTGGCAAAGACGGACAGACTTCTGTCACAAAACTGGAACTGAACCCTGTGTTGCTTGGGAAGTTTGTAGGGTCTTTGTTCCCTTCTGTTGACACCCATATCTATTGACATTTGCAATGGTGTTATTTAAATTTTTTCATTGCTAAGGTGACCGGAGCACCATATCAAGATGCAAATAAGGGAGCATTTTTTATATTTAATATTAAGTCAGCCTTTCCTCCTCCCCCTACCATTTCTACTGACAGTACAGAATATTTTGTTATAGCACAGGGAGTGAAATAGCGGATTATGTCTTTCACTTCAACAGGACCCTGTTTTAAGAATTCTGTACACCTTATATTGGGTTATATAGGCTATAAAGTACAGATTAATAGCCAACCAGCCAAATTACAATGCACCAAAGACTTAATGCCATCTTAAAACCTCACCATGGAAAGCAAAACTCTGAGTAGACACTTTAGTAAACAAATCTAGAAAAAGTTCAATTTTACTTGCTTGTAAGAAATTATGAGCATGCAAATATCTAAAATTAAACAATGCTAGAGAAAAAAATAAATTCACTTTTCAAAAATGATTAAAGTCTAGAGTGAATTTGCTATCACGCAGTAACGTGCTAAACTGAAGCAGGAGTTATTTTGGATTGAGTTTGTTGCATAGCTCATGCACGAAATGATCTGTTGCTTGTTCTTGTGAAGCTGTTTTCACACTCCGAAACGGGGGGTGGGGGTTGGGGGGGGAATGTATTCTGTCTGAGGCATTGTAAAAATATTGAAAGCTCTGACTGAGGTATTTTGTAGAGGTATCCGACTACAACTTGTCATTGACACTTTACGGGCCAATAGTCATTAAGCCAAAATCGCAGATGTTTAGCTTCCAGAATGATTTCTTAATGTAGACTTGGGTTCAAAAACCCAATTCAGGCACCTTGAGACCATCACTCATGTGATTATACTGCCATCGTGTGGTTTCAAAGATCTCTTTCAATTCGGAAAAAACATCAAAAGAAATGGTCTCTTACAAAAGGGACATTATCCAAGTATTGTCTCTGTTTTACTTGTTTGTTTGTCCTCTGTCACAATACCACATATAGTCCATGGATGACCACAGGTAGTAGGACAGGGAGAGGGCAACATAGAGGTGGCAGTATAGGTAAGATTCTAATAATCCTGCAAAATTTGCCAGGGCTTCGGCTTCTGCCCAGCGAATGCATCAAGATGTTTGTAAAGATATGCCGCCTTTATTGACCTTTTCTGCATAAATGTGGCATTTACTATGTCCAGAAAAAAACTGAAAAATTCCCTATAGTTAACTATAGGCAAGTGGATCTCAAACTGAGGTCCTCAAAACTGCAGCAGCAGCTTCCCTGGAGAACTGGGTGGAAATTCAAATTCTTCGGCTCCATCCTGTACTGGATCAGAAACCACAGAGGTGGGGCTCAGAAATCTGTTTTTAACAAGCTTTCTAGGTGATTCTGATGCTTGCTAAAGCTTGAGAACCACTGCTATAGACAATTGTACCTGTCCTGTGGTGGATTAACACGTATTTCCCTAGATAGAGCTAAATTTAGCAGCACCTGCTCCTGGCCCCCGAAAAATTCCGACAGAAGATGGAAGAGAAGGGCCCTAGGACTTCCCATGAGTATATTCACCCAGCACCCCCAAAGCCACCCTGGGAAGGAAGATGCAGAGGATCTCTGTGAGGTCTTCATTCTCATCAGCTGGTGTGTCAACCTCTCTTTAACTGAAGAAGATGCTAGAGTCAATCAGGGACAAATCTTTCAGTCTTTGGGGATTATTGGAGATACTGGAGTGGTCGTCTGAGTGGATATTGTACATATAAGTCCACTTTTTCAGACATTAAAAACACAGTTTTAATAAGGGAAGCTAAAAATGGGAAAGGACCTCAGTCTCTAAGAAATGCTAAAGAATATTGGGATGGCATGAGGATTTCCTGTCCCGTCATAGCGACTTCCCAACTCCACTGGCTGTGGCCACGCAGGAAGGTTGGCTCTGGGCTGCTAAGACTTCTGACCATTTCAAGAAAAACCAAAAATAAGAATTTTTATGTGAAATATTCTAATTTTAAGTGTGAGTTCCATTTTAAGTGCATGTCTAATTAAAAAAAGTGAAAACATATTTACCTTTATGATTCAGTCTACTGACCTCCCAGATTATGATCTCTGGGATGCACAGGTAAGGAAAACTGTAGATGTCAACCTCCACGCGGGTTTATGACCACATTCATATCTTACACTTAAGTGATATGTGTCCGT
The DNA here is from genome assembly GCF_028021215.1 of Eschrichtius robustus. Taxonomy (NCBI): domain Eukaryota; kingdom Metazoa; phylum Chordata; class Mammalia; order Artiodactyla; family Eschrichtiidae; genus Eschrichtius; species Eschrichtius robustus. The sequence goes on from NC_090829.1 coordinate 49,018,711, forward strand.
GTGTTTTCTTCTCTGTACGTGTAAATACATATATACAAAGCATGAAAATCCAGTGTCTCAACACGTGAGGGAAATACTCTATTCAGCAATGAAGTAGCTTCAAACTGAATAAAGGTCAATAATCTGAAAGAGCCCTGAATTCAAAAAATACATGCTTTGAGAGGAAAATAAATGATAATTCTACTAATGCAAAGTATGCTTTGACAACATTTTAAAATTTTATAAATTTCACAGCATACCTAGAATGAAGGTAATGAGGATATACAAATTACTTGTAGTGTGACTTATTTTTAGGACATATAAAGTACTTCGAATATATAAAGCTCATGAATAAATTTAGGCACTCATCTGGAGACAAAAATCATGTTTTAATTATATATGTATATATACACACATATGTTATCCCTGGCTCTGAAAGGAGTGCTTAATAAATGGCTCCTGAACAAATAGAAGTTTAAGTATTGGTTCAGGTATTATCAAGTGAATTTTCTTTACCAGGCATACTCTCTCCTGGTCTGACCCTCACTGTGGTCACTGCATCCAAGATTCAGAGCATGCTGCCTTACTTATTTCACTGCAACTTGTAGACTTTCTGAAAGACTTTAAGGTAAAACCAACTTTAGGTAGACTCTGCTTTTCTTTTTAGTTTCTTTCCAAATCTAGTAAAATTCCAGTGGCTCCACTTCTGACAGTATCTTTTAGATTGTCTGATAGGAGAACTAGTTCTAGGGTAGGTTATAATATTCACGCTGAGCTGAAGATCATTCTAGTCACTGGAGGCCGATGCCTGATATACTCCTACCCTTTTGTATAACAACAGACTCTCTTGGGGAGCTAGTTCTTTAGATGTATTGCCAGACTCAATGAAGATTCCCTCACTGAGGTCTCTTGCCTTGTAGTGGACCATTGTGCCTAGGATTCGGGCCATGGGAATCATTTACTTCTTCTCATGGATTTTTGGGTTTCAAGAGTATCTCACTAAAATGTACATATTCTCAGGAGGGATGAAAACATGATGTTTTCCTCATCCACTCAGCAAATATTATTGGGAATTTGTCATTGGAACTGGATGGAGCCGTGTGGATATGTTAAAGACTTCTGCCTGGTTCCTGGCCAGCAGAAGCACAGAAACCAGGAAGAAAAACAAATAATTGCACAACGGTATACTTAAGGTGTAAAAAATGCTTGTAATTCACTGAGAAAACAAATAAACAAACAAACAAAAATCTGCCCCAAAGGATCTATAATGGTTGCACAGGTAGCTAATATTTGAATGGGGTTTCACAAGATTAATAGGCACTTACCTGGTGAAGGAGGAGGAGATACAATGTGAAGAAATGCTGGTCATTTCTTGTGACTAGAGTGTTTGTCAACCACTGGATCTTTGAAGCATAGCACAGGGTCCCTATAATGAATCCAATAGTTATTCTTTGCATGCAGGAGTAAATGAGTGGAAGAATGATTAGTATTGGGTTGGCCAGAAAGTTCATTCTGGTTTGAGATGATAGGGAAAAGCCCGAACGAACTTTTTGGCCAACCCAATATGTTTGTAGGGCATTGTGAGTAGTGGAAGAAATAAGGTAAGACTAGAAAAATTGGTTAGGCACAGAGACCATGAAGACAACACTAAAGAATCTAAATTTTATTCTGTAGTTTAGTTTCATTTCTTTGTCAAGATCCACTTGCATCATGATCTGTTGAGCTACTTTTTAATTCTGCGAATTCCTGGCTCTTATCACAGATCGAGTGAATCAGAAACTCTTGAAGACTGAGCAAAGAAATCTCTTGCAATCTGTGAAAACTACTGCTAGAAGCAATGTCCAATTCTTAAAACATTATTTTTAAACTATTTTGATTGTTCAACATCTTAAGAGAATCTGTCAAAAGCTATGGAAATTCTCTCCAGAAAAATATATAGGCACATTCATTTTTACTAGCGATTCCAGAGAGATTATGAAACCCCTGAGATTAACTCACGGGCTCAAGTTAATAACTCCTGAAACCAAGAGGGCTAACAACTAACTGAGAGAAAGTCAGATGAGAATCATCGTTACCAGAAGTTACAGTGATGGAGGGCTTTTAGATGCAGTTGAAGGATACAGACAAATCCTTGCTTCTTCACAATTTTGTCTAAGACCAACCTAATTTCCTTCTGTCCATATTTACTATAAAAGAGACATGTTCACATTTAAAAGGAGAAGAATTTATGCTGGGAGCCAGGAAGCTTCTTGATCATTTCCATCTGAAGTAAAGCATTTAATGAAAAATTGGAATGTTTCAAAAGGAAAAACAAAAGTATTTATTGAGCATTTAGAAACTGATATGTTGTTTTGCTTTATTTCAAATAACAAATGAATTTGTTGGTATTCTAGAAAGTGTATGAGCTAACTGTTTATATACATAAAGCTTCACGTATTTAGATCATATCTAAAAATCTTGGTCTCTTTCTGACAATCTAATATTTGGGAACCGCAGTACAGTTCTATTTCCTTCAAAATTGAGAGCTATATCTGCAAATAACAACTAAAATGGTCTATTGCTGGGGATATGTCACAGGGAACAAGAGAAAGTCTATGAAAACAGCCTTTTAGAAAAGTCATGGCTGAACTCTAATGACCTAGATTATTTAATGCAAACATCGTGTGCAATTTTGGAGATTTAGGGCAGCCCTCCCTGTAGTCAACTAAAACAAGCCGGTTTACGTAAAACCAACATGGAAACAGTTCAGAGGCACAAGTTGCTATTCTGTGTACCTGGAGCAGAATCACTGAACTTCATCCAAACTTGGAGCAGAGTCAGAAAAACGGGTGAAGGAGAGAGTGTGGTGGGATGTATGGAAAGGGCTTATAAAGTGGGGAGTCTTATACAGAGTTAAGGAGTTAATAATATATTGTTAACCACATATAATATTATTCTGTAAGCTTTGAATTCTTTGGTTAACAAAGAACATCATGCTGTGCTTCTCAATCTGCCATTTGTTTTTTCACTTAGCATTCTTCTGGAAGTTAGTTTGTATTGATGTACGTTGACTGGGTTCCTTTCTTCTGAGTGCTTAAAAGGCTACTGTTATTTGAACATTCTACAGCTTTGTTCTCCATTCCCCTAAAGGAGACATATAGGTTGTCTTGGATTCTTTGCTATTACCAAGTGTTTCAAGAACGCCTCTGTGGGTGTCTCCTTGTGTGCACACGTGGAGGGCGTTCTTTAGGGTTTGTACTAAGTGTGGATTTGCTGGGTCACAGGATATTCTATCTGCAACTTTGTTTAATAATGCCAAACTGCTCTCCAGGGCAGGGCTACCAGTTATGTGAGAGGTGCAATTGTGCTATTTTGTTGTCTAACTTGTGTCCGACTTTTAAAGGAAATATTTTTATTTGCACTTCTCTAATTACTGGTGAGCGTTGGCATCTTTTGATGCATTGTCTCTTCAAGGGTACTCTTCTGTGAATTGTTGCTTAATGTCCTATGTCCACGTTTCTGTGGGCCAAGCACTGATCTAGGCTCCTGGGATATACCCGTGAACAAAACAAAAAACACTGCCCTCTTAGAGCTTGCATCCTAGCAAGGAGAAAACAGATAATAAACAATAAAAGTAAAAACAAGTGCATTTTGTTTCAGGATAAGACGGTAAGTGCTCCTGGAAAAAGTCAAAGTAAAACAGGTCAAGTAAAAGGGCTTCGGAATGCAGCATAGGCAAAACAGTTTAGAGTAGTAAAGAGTGATCAAGGGAGACCTCGGCGAGAAGACAAGATTTGAGTCCATTGAGAAAGTTAAGGAACAGTTAAGAAGCCAGTGTGCCAGGAATGGAGAGACAAATGGAAAAACACTGTAGAGATGAAATCAGAAAAGTAGAGGGAAAGGATTGTTATGTAGGGCCTTGTGGATCATTGTAAGACATTGGCTTTTAGCTGAATAAAATGGGGGATCCATTGAAAGGCTTTGCACGGAGGAATGACATGACCTGCCTTGTTATAAAAGGAGCGCTCACATTAAACTTTCCAATGCTTACGTGCTATGGTTTCTACATAATAAGGAACTTGGCTACATCTTTTCTTCCTACGGGAACAATTTGATTAAAGGTCAACTAAGACTGGGAAAGGTTGAAATGGATTACTCCTTGCGCTTGGATGAACAACGAAGGTTTAGGACTTGGATGCGCAGCGGCTGAGTTCTAACTGTGACTTTACACTTTTCGTTCTGGCAGCTCTGGCCTGCTGCCTTTGACCTAGGTTCCTTATAGCTTACCCATTTGTCACTCAGGGGTAAATTTACTATTGTTGTCAACCCTATGCCAGGCCCTGGACCAGCTGTTGTTAAGCATTATCTCTAATATCTGGGAGGACAGCGTATTGTCACATTCACTGTCACCTTTGCAGAGCTAGACTGGAAGGCAAATCTGTCCAACCCCAAGTCCCGTATTGTCTTGTTACACTATGCTGTCTGCTGTGTGTGGCAGGGCAGTTATAGGATTTCTCTTAACTAGATGGCAATGGGTATTAAAACAAGGTGGCTCTGAATACTGCATAAGGCCACATTGAGACTTTTTAAAAAAATAATGATTTTAATGTATAGAATTTCTGAAGTATTTGTCTTCTTTGAAGCTGGTATATAACAAGAGCTAGTTGTCTCTCTTCTGTTTGTTCTGATATTCACAATGAAACAAATTTGGGGAATGAATTTTAGATCTCCAAAAAGATTTATCCTAGTTCTTTGGGAAAGTAGAAGTTTCAATCTAATATGCTAATCTGATATACGGTATCCTCCAAACCCAGCCTAAGTGACCAGTTCAAAGTATCCTAACAGATTTACCTTTTTGGAAGAAAACTACTTTCTGCCCCAGTGGATTGTGAACAACAAACACTGTCTTATTTTCTTCTACCTGAGTGAGAATACTCCATAAGCTGGCGGGTCTATGCTCCTCAAATATGTTCGTGAACTTTTGTGCTTCGTGTGACAGAACACAGATAGTCCCAGCCCCAAATGGGTTGTATTCTTTTGCAAATGAAGGCAGCCACTTAAGTCTCCAACTCACGATCGTTCAAAGGCAGCCTTAGCCAAGGATGCTTATGTTATTGTCTCCGTAACCATGCAAAGGCCAAACAAGAGTTGTTGTGTTTTATTCTGAGCCTAGAAGTCTATGGTAATACACATTGTCTTTAGGTACATTTTATTCTTAAACAAACTCCCGAAGAGACAGGTCAGAATAAATAATTTCAGTGTCAAGAGTGTAGTCAATTGCTAGGCATATCATCATTTACTGCAAATAAAGGATCATGACTGAAATAGGGAACGTTGGATGGATGTGAAGTCAACTACCCAGTCATTAAATAGTGACAGGAAGCAGTACTGCTCACTGCCAGGTTTACCTTCCATCTTTGTCTGGAAGACTTCTTTCAAGTTCACCTCAGTTGGGTGGACCTGGAATCTGGAGATTAAGATAGTATGCACGTGTGTGACTGTGTCCAGTTGGAATAACATTTTCTTCTTGCAGATCATTCTTTATAACACGAAAAAGCAAAACAAAGCACACGAAACGAAGTTCGTTGACAATTATATCAGATTATCTATGTTGGATAAACCTACCCCTATAAACTCACATATTAAAACACAAAATCAGAAGATCAAGATGATCTCCCAATACATTTTCTCTCAGGATAGCCACAGCTTGAGAAAGAAAAACAATTAGCAACCTTTATTACTTGTCTAGAAAAAAAATTGCCTCTTCAGGAACGTTACTTCTGTTTGCTAGTCTGTTCTAACCAGATTTCCCTTTCTCGCATGGGAAATTTAACTGGAAATATTAGTGGCCTGTTTTTGCTTGATAACATTTCTGCACAAGCATTTAAAAGGCAAGGTCCCTATGCGAAGTAGTCTGATAAAGACTTTCTTTGCAATGGCAAAAACACCAGTTGACTTGTTCAAAATGATAAAGAGTTAAGGCCAGAGTTCATAAGCTGAACTTATCCTGCGACACTCCCTCCCCCTTTCACTTGATGAAAACATGCTCATGTGAAGTGAATTCTGAGACTGAATCCACTGAACACACTGAGCATTTGGTAACCGATTTGTACTGTGACATTCAAACATCTGCCATGGCCGTCGCAATGTAAATAGGAAATTCTAAATGTGATTTGAATTGCCCTTTGGGGAGTTTTACACTGAGAGACGGTACATTTCCAAGGTAGCCAATACTTAATACGGAGCAAGCCCAGTGGTCGGGTTGGAGACCGTTGTGCTTCAGAGCACAAGTTGACAGGAAACTCTGCTCGCCTTCAACTGGACCGAGGGAATTCGGCGGTTGACGTAGCCATACATATTTTTGAAATAGTTTCTCTTGTTAGAAATGTTTTAGATTAGCCCGGGAAAATAAGCACCTTCATCATTCACATACAGTGATTCAGTTTTGAGGTGACAGCTGCCTACATAGGTCCTAGTTTACAGACCGGCATAAGCAACGACTGGCTTTTAATTAGCAATAAGCTTTTTGTAATTATTAGAAGTCAGCCTTTCCTGTGATTGAAGTATCTATGCTAGCACATATGCTCTCATAGTAAACAGAAGGGCTCAGACCTTTCCCACGAAATGCAGCTGAGTGCGTAGGTACTGCTGTGTGGCACGTTGAAAATGGTCATCAATTCACATTTTATTAGGATGTTGCCAAGACTTTCTAAGCAAGGATTAAATTCAAGGGCATTGAGTTTTGTATATTTTTGATATTACCTGATATAAAATTCTAGTTGTGTCTACCCATAAATAAATTCGGCTGTTGAGGTTTCTTTACAATGCGGGGTTAAGGGAAGAGAGGTGCATTGCTAGAATTCTCCACTAGAGGGCCACAGCTCCCTCCTTCCTTGTGCGTCTGGGTCAGGGCTCAAAAAAAAAAAAAAAAAAAGAAAGGTAAATATTATCGTGTTATTTTTTTCCCCTCAAGCTCGTTGTTTTTATATATAAAATAATAACGTAAAAACATATATAAATATACGCTAGGTAAAAATATTTTTAAAAAATAACGGTGCAGAATTGTGTAGAGTAAAAAGCTTCCCAGCCAGTTTACAATTTCCCCCTCCAAGCCCCACCAGTTTTTCTTTTTAACGTGAATGTGATTGCACTAAACGTTAATTTTATGTCTTGCTTATCTGTTTTATTTACTAAGCTATATATTGTAGGCATCTTTTCCTGTCAGTTCACACAGATCTACCTTTTCTTCCATATGGTTCCAGAATATTCTATCGTAGGCCCCTAAAAAGATTTGTTTAATAAATCCCCTATAGCTGGACATTCAGACTGTTTTCAGTACTTTGGTATTAAAAAAATGCTGTGGTAAACATTCTTTCATTTATTTCTTTGCATGGATGTGAGAGTTTCTCTGTGAGTTAAATTTCCTAGCTACATAATAGCAAGGCTTATTTATTTAAAACTTTAATAAATATTGCAAAGAGTGTCTATCTCCAGAAAAAAAAACACCTGTGATTTTGTGATTTAAACTCACACTATGTGTGAAAGTGCCTTTTAGCCCTGACCCTGGCAAACAGTGCATATGTCAAACCTTATAATCTTTGCCAATCTATTAAAGGAAAAATAATATCTTGGTCTAGGTCCATGATAACTAACTTCAATGAATAAATTAAATTTAAAATTGAAAAAAAGTTGTGAAAATTTGCTTTACATGTGTTTATCAGAAGATGGACATAGGATGACCAGTTGTTAATGGTTCCAGAAGAAAACATCATTGGGCAAACTGACCTGACTTCCATAAACTAGTGTTAATAAAACCAGTCCTAGGTCTAAATATTTAAAATTTTCCACAAGACTTTTATATCATTTGACAAAAATTATTATAAAAAATCTGTAAAAGAAGGTGGGTGGGTATTATTATTTTTAACATCCAGGTGAGAATGAACCTTTTTAATCATGACTATTATGACCTCCAGCATAAGAACTTCAGTAATGAATCTTGAATCTAAAAGTGAATCTTACTTCACCTTCTAAGCCTGTTTCTCCCTGTCTCCTTAGAGACTGCCTATCACAATTTGCCCATTCTTTTCTCTCCATTCTAAACTACAGCACCCACCCTTTCCTCTTCGTTTTTAGCAAAGAACAAAATGCCCAGAATTTAAATGTCAAGTATTTTTTTCCTAACAAATATTTTTGTTACTAGGTTAAACATACACCCAAGTAGCAGGTTAAAAATAATTACAACACAGCTTGGCTAGTTTGTTGTACCATTTTTGTTCATTTTCCTCTGACAGAAACCCAATACCTTTCATGATAGCCAATATATCTCTTACCTGACCCCAAAATATCCCATCAAGGGACAAGGCCACCTTGGAAAATTGCAAAGCAGTCAAGGCTTGTCCCTTTCCCTCCCCACTCCCCATCCCCGCCATATCCCACATTTCACCCCTTTCCTCCTTCCACCCTCCACCTAGCTGTGTTTAGCTTTATCCCAGTAATCTATAGCAGAAGGGAGATATCTGAACTTCAGTGTTAGTTGACTATGTCTTCCAGGGTGTGGAGCGTACATATAAATGAAGAACATTCAGAGAGTCAAAGGAGAGCTTTCCTTAAGGGGATAATTAGGAATAGAGAGCAGGAGATGTATTGTCAAGCACAGAATGTGTCCTAGGAGGTTTCTGTGCCTATTGATGTGGAGCATCTGAGTCTATGTAAATGCGAAATTCCAGTTGTAGAAAAATAGAATGGTAAAGAACCACTAGATGTCCTGGGGTATCATTATTTCTTTCAATCTAATAGTTTGCTCTGGTATGTATGTGTGTGTGTCGGGGGTGTGTGTGTGTTTGGTTTTGATCACCCATACTTCAAGCTTTACAATAGAAGGTTTTAAACCACATGCCAACCTTCCTGGGTATGGGAATTTTGTTGGACTCTGGCTGATGCTAACTGAGGAAATAGCCCCCTCCTTCCTGCCCCCTTCTCCAACCAGATAAGAATCAGTGTGACTTACGTTATCTCAATAACTTCTTATTTTGCGGTCTCTAAATTTTTAGGTTGTTCTATATAAGTTCCATTTTTAGTAATTAACTAATATATTTGAAATAAAGGAGATAAATTGAGGCAGAAGTGTAATTATTGGCTGCCAATTTATGAACTTGAGAAATACGGCTTTGCCAGAAAAGGAAAATACATAAGAATAAGGAAAAATGAGTTAGTTACATATGTGGATATGGTTTTTGTTTGTGAGAAATGAGTTATGTATATGGGGTGAATTCCTGAGTGTGAATGTTATTGTAGAAAATAATAATTTAATAAAAATTCATTTATACAAACCAGAAAGAGATTTGTGTAGATAAACTTGAATTTATTTCTGCCTTGTACTGTAATTTTCTGTGGTGAAAATGTGATTTTAGATTATAAAGCTCCAGCTATGCAGTAATTTCTTATCAGCTGTGTAAAATAACCTTTGGACTGAATATTTTTAAATTGTTGTATATTCTGTATAACAGATGCTATGCATACAATTCTCCATGCGCCGTGTTAGAGAGGTGATGAATAATTTGACAGAGGGTCAAATGCTTTTCAATATGATTGGGAAGCTATTTTAAAAATATTAAAAAGTTTTCCAGTGGTTGAAAAGTTTATGTCCAGAAGCCTGGAAACAGAGTTGGTTCATTTGACAGGCACTGGAGCAGTACACAGAAACAGGAAGTGTATTTTACAAAGGAAGGGAGAGGAGAGGAGAGGAGGGTAGGCGAGGGTAGAGGAGGGGAGGGGAGGGGAGGGGAGGGAAAGGAAGGGAAAGAAGAAGGGAGGGAGGGAGGAAGGGAGGAAGGAAGGAAGGGAGAAAAAAGTTGATTTATTTTCCATTTTCAGCTGTCCAGATGGACTTTTGGACGTTGAATTGTCACCAGGTGTGTCACACTGTGCAGTCCATCTCTGGGATATCCTTCCCTCTCCCTGGCTGGTTTGGAGCCAGAGGTGACAATGGAGGTGGACTGAGCAGCTCTACCCCATGCCCTGTACACACATGCACCTTTTTTTGTCCAGTAGATTCCTATAGTTTAAAATGAATAAAATTCTGGTAAATGAACATACATCTAAATATGGTGTGTTTCATATACTCTATTCTAGTGTTGACTTGCAACTACTTTAAAAACATGATCCTTAAATTGCAATTTTGGGAAAGATGCTGTATATTTCCAACGCTTGAAGATGATACAAGCTCAACTCCAAAATATGAACACAGCTGATCAGCTCAATTAATTCAAAAGGAAGAAAACCCAGACCAGTTAGTGTAGGCAAAATAACTGGGTGAATAATTGAACTTTTGATGTTTCAACCAGCACTTTTGACAGCAGGTTGATGAGGTCACACAGTAAGAGATACATGAATGCATCAGTATCCTTAATTGAAGGCTACTTAACTTAAGGTGTGCACGTGTCTTGCTGGTATCCTTAGGTGCACGCACACACTGTAAGCATCCTCAGGTGCACGTGGATGTCACTTTCTATTAAGTTGCATTCTCCAGAGACCCAAAGAAATGCTCATGTGTTTCTAAGTAACTAGCTTGTGCCAGTGTTTAAAACCTTCAGATGTCACAAGAGCTTACACGTTGGCAAACTATTAAAAGGAGAAATGTCTCTAGTGTTTCTGGGATAGATCATCTATTGTTGGAACCGCTGAATTACAGAGCATTTTGGGATGAACCTCTGAAGCGCTTATTTGCTGTTTGTGTGGAAAAGTGCATTTTTCTAGACTAATTTGCAAAAAGATTTTGTTTGGAAAAATCAGTACTTTTATGGAGATATCAAGACTAATAATATTGAATTGTCATACATTTCTGGACTGGTAGAGAGAGTTCTCTCTCCTCCCAGATCTGAAGCAGAAGGTAAATAAGAACTATACCCTTCTAAAATATTAAGATCAACATTATATCATCAATATTAGACATTTTCCAACATTTAATCTTCATTTATTTTGGTTTTAAGCTAAACTTGAAGACTGGATTTTATAAGTATTTTTAAAAATCATATACACATTTTAGTTTTTACCTAGTTAAAACTCACTGGAAAAAGAAGAGCTGGTGTCATATACCAAAAACAATAATGATCTGTTATTATTTAAACTTCCAAGCCTTTCTTTTCCTCAATTGTGGATCCACACTGCCTCAATTCAGTTCAACCAACGTTTCATGAAATTGCAGTTTAACTCATGACATGATGAGCTTTAACACTCTCGTAAAATTCTCACTTGATGATCATGTTTGGCCTGGCCTTAGCTCTTCCATAACCTCACTACACTTCCCTCACTTACCAAAATTGTCTTCTCTGGAACAAATATTTTCCCTTGTCTCCCCATAGCAGCCTTTTCATTCCCTCTCCTCTACCCTTATCTTTGCTCTAAATCCTGCAAGTAAGCCAATTAAAACAATATAATCTAATCTGATTTGGTTGTGGCAAGGAAATTAAGACAACATTATCCATGTCTCTGGATAGTTCCTCTCTTGTCTCACTCATGCTCTTAGAAAAACTTCAGTCCCAAGAACTGTGCAGTTAGCAAGCTCTCAGAATGACCCTACTTATTCATCAAACTATTTGAAATCATGGCAAAGTTTGGTCCTCCATATTTTATTAAACTCAATTAAGTAATGGAATCTTTTGTCATCAGTCTCAACTTCATCTTCCACGGAAAACCCACTGCACTTTACAGTTCATGAGATGCCAGCCATTCATTTCTTTGTTGAAGGTAATTTGATCTATGTCTTGCTCTAGTTAAGATGCTCATGTCTTCCAGCATTTTTGACTTGGAGTTAGAGGCTAAGGTCAAGTTAGCAATGGTAATCTGTCTCTCTGCGAGCAAACAATGAATCATCATTTGGATTTTAAGACTATGGTAAGCTTTGACTTGGCAGATTGGTTCAAAGGTTGTCAGCAAAATGTATGAAAGTGGCCTGCATCTGGAACCTCTGCTCATACATGTCAAGGATTCCCTAACAAGGCCACCAATATAGTCGTGAATAATTGGTAAGAAGGAGGAGTGGTTAAAGAAGCATTAGTCCCATGCCCTATTTCGACTGGATTGATTTGATCTAGACTTAATAATATTAAAAGCTCTTCTAGTCATTCCCAGGGCACAAATGAAAATGCTTTCAAATTATTAAGAAAGACTGTGACCTATTCAGGACAATATGTAAGGAAAGAGTGATAACATGAAGTAGTTCATTTCAGTCCCTGACTTTGGACCAAGTAAACTGCCATTTGAAAGGGAAAGAGCTTCATGGAGAGTTGCAATATTTTATTACTAATTGAATTGGAGTTTGTTTTGGAGAGTTGGCAGGTAAAGTAGCTGAAGCCGAGACGAACAGCTCATAAAAGTTAAGGGCCAATTTCTTTCAGTTATCTTGTTCTTATTCTTAAGGAATTCACACAAACTGGTGACTTTGAAATAAAGAAAACTTTGAGATCTAGTCGATTTTGAGTTTTTCCTAAACAAATGCAGTGCCTGCTACATAGTAAGCATTGAATTAATATTTGCTAATTGAATGAATGAAGCCTGAGTGGTTGTTTATGAGTGAATATTTATATCTGTCTTTAACATACCGGCATGAAGAAAAGGCATCTGTTTTCACAAGCCATGGCCTAAAAGCAATGATTTTTATGATTTGAACTGATGAGAATCTACTTACTCTATTAGAGTTATTTGATTTTATTGCATTATGCAAAATAACATTAACTGCTTCTCTTGTGTTTCTCTTCCTGATGCTTTATTTTTCTATAGTGATAAAGGGGGAATAATATTCCAGAAAGACATCTGTTTGCCAGGTGAGGGTTTGAGCTGATCACTAATATAGAAGCTTCATTAGTATATGTGACTATCATTTGTTCACTTTCATTGACCTTAATACCGACATGAAGAACATTTTCATTAAGGATTCATTTTACATGGATGCCACAAATTAACACTCTAGGATAACAGTCAAAGAGCAGTTGCCTCTCTTCTGGTAGCAAATCTGAAAAAAGAAAAGAATTACTATTAATTATGCTGTTCCTGGACTCTCTAAACTTATCTTGGGCATGCACTGAAGGGAGTATTAACACACTTGAGCAGAAGCGGAAACACTTGGGGATTTGGGATTCCAGGGTTTCTTGCCTAGTATATAAGCGCCTCCTATACCTCGTCTGCCCTCTTTGTCTAATCACCATATTGCTCATCATCCAATCTGTGAGTTCTAAGTAGATAATACTGAAAGTTTCCTTTAGCATTTCAAAGTAGAATTCTTGCCTCTGGTATGATTGGTGCCATCCTCTAACTCAGTGGATTGGACATGGGTGTCCTTCTTTCTAGGTACTACCCCTATCCTTCAAATTCTGTGGATCTTGTGGAAAGCAGTGATGACTGGTGACATAGCATCTCAAGCTTAATATCTAATTGTTTCACAGAGAAGCAGAAAATTATGGGATCTAATCTTACTTATCAGTTTCTATGGTTTTGAATATAGCATAGCCAACTTATTGTAAACTCACACTAAATTAGAATGTACCAGATTTCCATCATTGTAGGTGTTTTACTGATCATTTTCATAATAAAAAAGATTTGAAATGTAAAACTAAATAGAGCTATGGAAATAACAGAAACCAATATGGCCCTCAGAGAGGTGACTTTCCCAGAGTAACATGGGTAAGAATTAATAGCTCCCAATGCCCAGTCCCGGTCTCCTCTCTCTGTACTATCCTGGTTCTGTGAAATGAGGTGAGAACATGGATCTCAGGTCCTTTCTTAAGGGCCCATAAACCAGAAGGGTAAGTTCTTATCTCCCAGTTAGCGTAGTTACTCCTGGGAAGAAGTATAAAGTCATGTTTAAGAAAATGATACTGAATCACGAATGCTGACTCAGGCTGTGCAAGCTGTGGGCAAACGACTTCACATTAGTTTCCTTAGTTTCTTCTGTAAAATGAAAATAATAACAGACATTCCCTTACAGGGTTATTCTGGTTATCAAATGAGATAATACAAGGATAGGGCTTAGAACAGATCTGGCACACAGTAGGTACTCAGAAAATGTCAGCTCTTTAATCATGAGCCTTTCCTCAGTTCTCCAAGTCATTCATTTCCCATAACTTGCTCTCTGGTCATTCTTACCTTCTCTTATTTCTGCAAACTTTTGTCCTCTCTCTGCTTGAATTCTTACATTCTGAACATCTGCTGGAGGTCAAAAGTCTCCTAACCACAGTTTTAACCATGCTACTTATTTTCACCTTTTAGTAGCTGAATAAAACATAAAAGAAGATTGAAAAAGAGGCATGAATAAATTAACACTTGGTTTTCAGAATGGATATATTTCTTCTGGGGGTATTAATATAATCCATCAGGTTTAAACTGAAATGTTAAAGTTCTAGAATTGTTACGTATTGTTTGGCTTTTATCTGGAACACTGATGAAGAGGAAATGTTGTTACTAGATAGTTATTAGTACTGTCCACACATCTGGAGGTTGGCAACCACCAGGTTCCACAAAAGAGGCAGCAGCCATCATGAATGCCCTAGTGAGATACCGTGCTGACCCTGGCACCTAAGGTATCCATTGCAAAAAGGAACATTGCCACTTGACTTCAACACTGAAACACTCCGAACATTTCCGTAAGGATTGTGCTGTATGTGAGCATATATTCAGAAAACAAGCCTAAAAGAAATGAGCTAGGAGGAACTTGCTTTCGGGACCTATCCCAGCCCCATTGTCTTAGGCTCATTTCCCTTTTCTGATCCACATACTGTTTTCCAATCCTGAGCTGCTGGATTATCCACACTCTGTAGCCCCTGCCCTGTCCGCCTGCCCTCTCCAACCAGTGCTTTAATTGCCAAGGTAAACTGAAAAGGCCTGTTATCAAAAACATAAGAATGGCTGCATGCTGATTCAGATTTGCTTAGTTGCTATGGCCTTCTGCAGTCAATATCTTAATATTTTCTAGCCCATTTGCAACTGGAATATGAGCATATTAGGCCATTTTGGAAGAGAGATGCCATATGGCAAAAACAAGCAAACAAACAACGACAAACAATGAAAGAAACATTTAGGGACCAAGAGAGTATTCCCTCTGATCTCTTATACAATCTGTCATCTGGTCCTATCCATTCCACCTCAAGGAAAATCTCTTGGTACAACCTTTTATCTCCATCCTTTTCCAGATCTCCAGTTCAGGTTCTTGTCTCTCACTAAGATGCCTGCAATGGCCCCCAACTGGGCTCCCAACCTCCAATCCAATATGCACACTGTCGTCAGTCTGACCATGATGTTTTTATGGCAACCTGCAAGCACCAGATTAAAGCTTCAGTGTGATATTAAAAATGGTTCGCTTTTAAGGACCAGCACAACTCTTCAACATCATTCTTGTTCCTAAACCCTGTCCTCTAGCCATGAAGAAAATGTGTCTCTCACTTTCAATAGAAGACTTTACTCATTCATTCTCTTCCTTCTGACTGATGAATTTCTACTCTTCTTGACCCAGTTCTAATGCTACCTTTCTGAAGACACCCTGATTCCCTCCTGATAGGGTTAACTATTCTTTTCTTTTAGATTCCTTAGCGGTTTCTATGTGTCTGTATTCGCAGCTCTTGTCAGAATGTTCTGTATCAATTTTTCACATCTTCCTGAATAAGTCTCTTGGCTTCTCAGAAACAATACCAGCCTTATTTATTTTATATCATCAGTGCCAAGCACAGGACCTTGTGAATAATGTAAATGTTGAATAAATGTTTAATAAGCAAATGAACGTATAAGCATGCCATGCAGGGAGCCAGTGTTCTGTTTTTGTATAGGATCAGCCTTGCACACAGTTGTTATGCATATTGAAGTAGAGAAGCATTCCTTCCTTCTTGTTTTCTTTTCTTCACCAAGTATTTATTGATCAACTTCTGTGTTCTAGGTTCTATGGGAGGTGTCAGGCATATTAAAAATAATAAGACATTGCCTCTTCCCTAGAGGTGCTCTCAATTTTAATATGAAGGAAAAACAGCAAAGTAATAATATGAGTTGGGTACCAATTGCTTAACAGGAGCCCCTTCATGTTTATAACTGGACTGTGGAGATGTCTTCTGCTCTCTGAGGGCCAGCATTTGAGATGAGTCTTGAGTGCACGTGGTCACCTCCATATTGTGCCCGACACCTAAGCATGTGCAGAAGGTCTTGGGAGAACCTCCTCAAAGTATATCAGTAGCTCCTAGAGAATGGTGTCTGATGTGGAGAATGAAAAGGTCATTGATCAAAGGGTCAGGACCCCTGAGTTCTAGTTTTAGCTCTGCTACTAATTAGCTATGACCTTGGGCAAGTGATCCAATCTATTGGATATCTTATCTGTAAATTGAGGGTGTTGGTCTATACTCTAGGTCAGTGGCTCTCAACCAGGAGTTTATCAGAGGATTTTAAAAATATATGTATTCAGCCCCTACCAAAGAGTCACTTAAATCTCCCAAGCTAAGGCCAGGCCGTGTGTATTTAGCAAAATAACTTGCTGGTGATTCGGAGAGGCTTTGACTGAGCTATATCTGCTCTCGATGGTATCTTGACATCTGAGGTCTCTGGGCCTCTGTCTGGCAGGTCCCCACCCTGACTGAGACACGGAGACTCTAGGCCCACTCCAGTCTTTCTCCTTAATAGGCTGTGAGAACCAGGAACATTGTTTCAAAAAACAATCAGATCAGTAGCTGACATCATAGGTCTTCCTGAAAGAGAGGAAAGAGATGCAGAACAGAGATAAGACAAAAAAAAAAAAAAAAAAAAATCCCCACATGCTTGTAATCACAGCCGGCACCACGGCTCTCTGCAGCTTCTTGAACTTTAAGATGGACCCAGTCATTCTGATGCCCTGACTCCCATATATTTATTCTCTGACTGAGGCACAAAGATCCGAGTGAGCTAATGCATCAACCCATGAAAAATGAACAATTAAAACAATGAAGTTGTCAGTTCTTTTACCAGATTGCAAATAAATAACCTGCCTGTCAGGCTGGCTGCTCTGCTGGACCATTAGTTTAATACAAAGACGTTCTGAGAAACGGGTGGATGACAGCGGATCTATCACCGGGCCTTTGATAAAGACTTGAGCAAAATATGCTGTCACAAAACACCTAAGGTCAATCCCAACTTGTGAGAAGCAGAGTATTAGATGAAATTTGAATACACCTCTCTGCCCATCATGAAAGCTATAGGCTTTAAAAAAAAAAAAAAAAAAG
This sequence comes from Eschrichtius robustus, assembly GCF_028021215.1. Classification (NCBI taxonomy): domain Eukaryota; kingdom Metazoa; phylum Chordata; class Mammalia; order Artiodactyla; family Eschrichtiidae; genus Eschrichtius; species Eschrichtius robustus. Next base: position 49,035,894 of record NC_090829.1, read on the forward strand.
AAACTGGTGAGATGGTGGGTACTTGCTTTGACAGTCTAAAACACTTCTCTGCTTATGCTTATTTAGCTGTCAGGGACTCTGTGCTGATGTAGAAGACCTTGGAGTTTCTAACCGTCACAGTGATCTTGGGACTGCACAATGTGTCTTCTTACTAGGCCGGACAGGGTCTTCCCATGAGAAGTTACTCTATGCCGTGTCAAATGCTAACACAGTCATGAATTTCCAAACAAAAAAGTCAATTCATTGCATTTTCTTATGTGTATCGTTTGACTTCTGTGTGCCATCTCAGAAAATGTTTGCCAGCCAGATATATCGCTCAGGTAAAATAATTACATAAGACAGTAGACACGACAATTAAACAAAGACAAATTCATTACATTCTCTAGTTGAGATCTCATCTATCTTTCAATTTTAGTGGGAAAAGTAAAGATATGAATGACCTCTCACAAGTCACTCTGAAGAAGATAACTGTTATTTCTTAGAAGCAAAAAGTACTATTAGAAAGTTTACCCTGTAGTAAAACTAGGTGAGAGGCAGTGTTTATGAGGTTTTCGGAGTTAACCAACTTGTCTCTCTAACTGATTTGTCTCATCTTGAATTCAGCAAAGCTGACTCCTCAGTTTTTAATAAAAATCATTCAAATGCCCGAGAAGCAAACAAATCAAAAACACAATATTTCCCCTTCCAAAATCTTTTGGGTATTTATCTCTATTCAAGTCATATCTTCATGGTCAAAGTGATGTAAGTTCTACCTAAATCAAAAAACAGGAACTGTCAGTTCAATCTTATTTTGGAGTACATTCACTGGTTAATTCAGAGGGTGAAATCTCGCTTTAATATGGAGAAACAACTTAAATCTACAGAGAAGCCACCCTCAGAGGCTTTGTGGTCTATGGTTGCCCAGAATGATTTCAACCAGAAAGAGGCATCAACTATATTACTTCAAACTGGTTTGACCAGTTCTTCCAGGGGGCTTGGTGGCTAACTAGTAAATAAGGTGAACAAGAAAATGTCAATATAAAACTCTCCAGGCTGATTTTCCTACCTGCTAAGTCAAACCACAACTTGGCCTCTTGTCCAACTTTGTAATCTCTTCAATGTTATATAAAATTAGCACCCTCTCACCTCCTAAGAAGAATCCCCGAGAGACTGGAAAAAAGCTCAGAGCTCATCCTAAGGCTACCTTGGTTTTGTTCCTGATTTTTCCTTAGTAGCCTTGCCATTTGGGCAAATGGCTTAATGTTTGCTTATCTTGCTATGTGCACAGTAACATCTGCTTAAAGGAGACCTTATACATAAAAACAAACACTGTTCTATAGTCAGGGGGAGCCCTTAAAGTTGTTTTCTTCAAACAGAAAAAATAATGTTATTACATTGAGCACTAAGAAGAACAAGCAGTTCATGATATAGAAACTTCCACTGCAATCTGCATTTAGTCTTCTGTCAGGTTTAGCCCTTGAGAAGTCTCTTCCTCCTGAGTCTTACTGTAGGTGTATATGGGCACTCAAGCTGCTTCCCAGGTTCTTGCTGGGTTCTGACCTTCCCTCAAGAGTCCCAAGTCATTCTCAAAGTGACAGTTATTAAAACCTGTCCTTTGGTTCCGTTAAGGAAAAAAACAAATAAATTAATTAATAATTGATGATAGCTTTTCCATATTTTTTTATTTTTTAAGGTTATTGTATGACATATAGGTTTATTTGTTTATTCATTCATTTATTTATTCATTCATTTATTTATTTATTTATTTATTTATTTATTTATTTTTGGCTGCATTGAGTCTTTGTTGCTGCACGCGGGCTTTCTCTAGTTGCATTGAGTGGGGTCTACTCTTCGCTGCGGTGCGCAGGCTTCTCACTGCGGTGGCTTCTCTTGTTGCGGAGCACGGGCTCTAGGTGCGCGGGCTTCAGTAGTTGTGGCACGTGGGCTCAGTAGTTGTGGCTAGCAGGCTCTAGAGCACAGACTCAGCAGTTGTGGTGCACGGGCTTAGTTGCTCCGCGGCATGTGGGATCTTCCTGGACCAGGGCTCGAACCCGTGTCCCCTGAATCGGCAGGTGGATTCTTAACCACTGTGCCACCAGGGAAGTGCCCATATATATATATTTTTTTGATGCTAATTTATTTTTTTAAACATTTTTATTGGAGTATAATTGCTTTACAATGGTGTGTTAGTTTCTGCTTTATAACAAAGTGAATCAGCTATACATATACATATATCCCCATATCTCCTCCCTCTTGCGTCTCCCTCCCATCCTCCCAATCCCACCCCTCTAGATGGTCACAAAGCACTGAGCTGATCTCCCTGTGCTATGAGGCTGATTCAGTGCAATCCCTATCAAACTACCAACGGCATTTTTCACAGAACTAGAACAAAAAATTTCACAATTTGTATGGAAACACAAAGGACCCCGAATAGCCAAAGCAATCCCGAGAAAGAAAAACGGAGCTGGAGGAATCAGGCTCCCGGACTTCAGACTATACTACACAGGTACAGTAATCAAGACAGTATGGTACTGGCACAAAAACAGAAATACGGATCAATGGAACAGGATAGAAAGCCCAGAGATAAACCCACGCACATGTGGTCACCTTATCTTTGATAAAGGAGGCAAGAATATACAGTGGAGAAAAGACAGCCTCTTCAATAAGTGGTGCTGGGAAAACTGGACAGCCCATATATTTTTTATATCACATGGTTTTAAAAATATTTATATTTGTATTTATTTCTATAAAGACTTGTGAATCAAGCTATTTTTAATAACTTAGCTCTATTTAATAACATGGTCTCTAAGGGTAAGTCAGAAGCTACTTAAAATATTTACAAATACAGAGATTGTGATAAGCTGAATAATACACCCTCAAAGATGTTCTAATTTCTGCAGTCTGTTAATAGGTAATCTTACATGGCAAATGGGACTTTGCAGAAGTTAAGGATTTTGAGATGGAGAGATTTTTTTGGATTACCTGGTAGGCCTAATGTAATCAAAAAGGTTCTTTTAAGAGGGAAACAGTCAGAGTAGAAAGAAGCAGCTAAACTGCTGGCTTAGAAGATTGAGAAAGTGGCCACAAGCCAAGGAATATAGGTGGGTCCTAGGAGCTAGAAGAGACAAAGAAATGGATACTCTCCTCAAGTGTCCTGAAAGAACACAGCCCTGCCAACACCTGATTTTAGACTTCTAACCTGCAGAACTGTGAGGTAATAAATATATGTTTTTTAAAGCCACTAAATTTGTGACAGTTTGTTACAGCTTAGGAAACGAATACAGAAACATTTATAATAATGCAAGCCTTACCTTGTCTAACATACATACATACATACCATTGCCAGCACACTGTTTGGGAATTGTATCGGTGACTCATATGTACCTGGGTCTTTCCCTCTGGAAATTTTTTGTCCTCCCTACTCTTTTTTTCCTCCCCCTTCCCCTTCCCACTCCTTATACTCTCTCTAGTGTTTCAGATCTGTTAAACGGTAATCTCCTCAAAGAGAACATTCGGAACTAAACACACCCCATCCCCTGCCTGCCAATCTAAATTAGGGTCCCTGATGTTATTCTCTCTCATACACACTAACCCCTTATAACATTTTTAAATTAGGCACTTATTTGAATGATAATTTTGTTGTGTTCATCTTTCTACTATTGCAAGCTTGATGGGTACAAGCACCATGCTTGATTTTGCTCACTGTTGTGAACCTAGCACATAGTAGGTATCCAGGAAATATTTTTTGGCTGAATGAGAACATTCTAGAATTCTGCATATTTTGTAAGATAGATTGAAAGCATGCCCCATAATGCAGTCCATCTGGGATCATGAGGCAACAAACCAACACACCACCTCCTCTTTCAGAGGACATGAAGCAGGCTTTGCATTAACTTTGATTTGCTCTGAAGTCTTAGTCAAAGTCATGATTATTTAGCCAGATGACAATTGATGGATGTTTTTCATGATGCATATATAATCTAAGAAATGCTAGAGTATTTCTCAAGAATTCTCTTTAACAACATCCAGAATGCTTTTACTTACTTTTATTTCCATTTGCACTTTATTGCTTTTCAATATAAATTGTAAATTCCTGCAAAGACACTTAAACATCCATTTAAGAATAGACTTTGAGAACTTCAAGAGATCAATCTTCCTGAGTAATTATTTATGTCTTCTGCAATTTTGATTCCACTGGAGTTCAGGAATCAAAACTAAGGATTTGTCTGAGCTCTTCTTGGGACGGAGAAGTGATTAACATTTGCGAACATTTTTGTGAAGCCTCCAAACACGGAACGATTAATGAAAAAGTGGTTACATTTTATTTACATGTGTTTCAGAAACATCAAGCCAGGTGATTTCAATGTTTTTTTAGAAAAGCATTGGTCTTTACATATTATATATTTTTCCCATATTATTCTGAATGTGTCTATGGTTTTTGCCCAGGTATAGCATCTTTGTTGAATAGTTGATCCTGATTTTAATTTATTTATTTTTATTTTTATTTTTTTGGGTGTGTTGGGTCTTCGTTTCTGTGCGAGGGCTTTCCCTAGTTGCGGCGAGCGGGGGCCACTCTTCGTCGCTGTGCGCGGGCCTCTCACTGCCGCGGCCTCTCTTGTTGCGGAGCACAGGCTCCAGACGCGCAGGCTCAGTAGCTGTGGCTCACGGGCCCAGTTGCTCCGCGGCATGTGGGATCTTCCCAGACCGGGGCTCGAACCCGTGTCCCCTGCATTGGCAGGCAGATTCTCAACCACTGCGCCACCAGGGAAGCCCTGATCCTGATTTTAAATGCAAGGGTTTCAATGGAAAGGAAACACATTTTACTGAAGTATTACGAGATTCCCTTATGTTACTATGTCTACTAGGTTACTCCTGATAACAATCTGTGAGATAGATTTTATTAATCCCATTTTTACAGAAGAGGAAATTGAAGGTCTTAGAGCTTAAATAACTGTTTAAAGCCAGAGATAAGGTCCATAGCCGTGCCGAGCCCCCCGACCCAAAGTTCCCACCATTTCCTCTAGACCACACAACCTTCAGTGGATCTTGCAGACCAGCATGGTATTCAGGATGGCTCCCTCTCTCTCAAAGCAGACCAGTCAGAATACCGCTTCCCTCAAAGCCCTATGCCAGTGGGCCCCATAACTCAAGATGGGAAATGGCTAAATATCAATAGATGGGGATACTGGAACTTATTATACAAACCCTATTGTGTTCAGCACGGCCACTTTGACTCCTCTAATGTTATTATTCTCCTCAGAGCACAGGGTTTTGTGGCCATGTTTGCTGTGGCCATATCAAGATTTATACTCAGGTAACCCCATGGCAAATTCTTCCCAGTGATGGGAAGAATTTGTAATAACCACAGCTCTTGGTTTCTAAAGTTATCAGAAGGCTTTAATGAAACATTTTGATTTTTCTGATTGTTTGTGAGCCTTCCATTAGGGATCACCTTTCATCACGTCACAGTGAAATGTAGGTGATGCTGTTAGGCGTTTACTGACCACGATGTGAAGGAAGTAAGAATATCACAAACATCCACTCCCAGTCACCTCTGAAATGCCATAAGCAGTTCTTATTGCTTAGTCACTTATTAACAAACAAAGTTAATAAACTTTTCAGGCAGTAAACCCAGATGTGCTCTTTGGCATACCTGGCAAGTTCAGGATAAGTGCTTTACTGATATATTTGAACAATCAGTGATTCTTAGATAAAAGAATGTCTAGACCAACAGCAGACTACGTAAACAGCTGTTCGGATGCCGAGTCAGATTCTACCTAATACTCCCTTATTTGTACATATCCCACTCAAGAAAGGGAGAAAAAAAAATGCATTTTTTGATTAATCACCCCGTGTTTCATTAGTCTTTGTTTTTAAATACTAAGCAAGCAATCAATGGCCCTTAAAGGTAGCATTTCTATTACTGCTGTCATTTCTACTCAAAGCAAACTGGAAGATGAAATGTTTTTAAGGATAGTGGATGCTAAAAAAACGAGTAACACCACAGGAACACAGAGCAGCCAACAAAACACAGGGAGGCAGTGAATAAGACAGTTAATAACTTCTCCAGTGTGAGGGCTTTTTAAAAGGTTTGCTCTTTCACGATGACAAACCCCCAAGGTGATAAATTAAAAGGTTGACCCAGAAATTATTATTCAAATTTAGGTCTGCAACAACCTAAATTGTCTGACTTTTTTTTTTACTGAATTTGTTTGAATGTTCATCAAATACAATCATGAAACTCAAAATGTCTACTTGACTCTGTTTTGTAAGCTGAAAAATACCCAGAAAGCCTCTCTCTTTTCCTAGCAAAATGGCATGATATTATTTAGAAGTTGGAGAGAAAGCTTTCACTGCTTGGCCTGTAGAAAGAAAACAGCACAACCAGCAGAGTAGCTGACAAGTGACACAAATACAGTACATACTAATGCAGAGAGAGAAACAACCTTGAGAATTTAAACCGGCTGCACCAAAAAAAAAAAAAAAAAAAAAATCTTTATCCAGATATGTGGTCCCTCATGAATTATACTATTATTTTAGTTGATTTTACCTGACATCACCCTATGATTTTCTTCAGTGACAAGAAAATTGCAGCTGGCCCTTGACAGTCGGTCACAAATTGACTGAACAAAACAAAATCAAAGAGTGAAGTAATCCCCAAGTAAATTTAATGAAACCTAAATCCCAAAGGGCAGCACACTTCTGTAGGCAATGGTCTTATTTAATAAATTTTTCCCTGCTTTCACTTTTAGAGCTATATTTACACAGACAAATTTAATTCATTGGGTTTACATTTCCTCTTTCCCTTCGTTTGTCCACCAGGAACAAACGGGAAGGACTGTAAACAGGTGTGTCAGTGTTCAGCTGAGAATGAGGAGTGTCACCCCATCACGGGGAGATGTACCTGTCTGCCTGGCTACCATGGAAACCGCTATCATCTCCGTAAGTGTGTTCTGTGCTTTAGCTGTAATTGATTGAAGAGACACCGATGGGGGTGGTCATCACTCAGAATGCTAAAGGGCAAATGTTAATTCAAGCTTCTAATTCATTGCAAATCCCCTGGGAATTTTTATTGGACTGGTTGAAAACATACTTTCCTGTGTAACTCGTTCTCCTATTTGCCTTTTCTATTCAAAATATCCCCAAGAAAAAGATAAGAAATAAAGAAGAACATATGAACCAATGAGTATAAATCAATATACAGTAAATGGCAACATATTTAAGGCGATTCATAAAAGTAAGTTAGTTCCAGGATCTGCTTAGGAACAATCAAATTAAACAAATTGTTATTCTGGAATGAAAACAATGACTTGCTTAAATGACAAAATGCCAGTTGGCTCCCTGTTGTGTAATAAAAAAGAATAGTCCGTAGACCAGACACCTTATATTGATTTGTTAGGACATTTTAACATCGAAATGGTTATAGGAGAACACATGATAAAAAGTCCCAAAGAGCATGTTAAAATGTTCAGTCAGCTACTTAATTTTTAAGCTCGTAATTATTTATAATGTACTTTTTATAGGTTTAAGGATAAAATGATTTGGCCTCAAGTTTCATTTTCTCCCCCAACTTGGCTCTTGCCACTCTTTCTCCCTAGTCGTTCCTATAAGAGATTTTTTTTCGACTTTCCTTTCCTAACTCTGCAAGTATATGGATGAGTTGGGGATATTTCCTAAAAAACACCACCCATAAAACATAGACTCATGGTCAAGCTATTGGTTTTCATTTTCTACAAGCCATAGAATATATATTTTGAATCTCACTTCTCACATTTGTCCTAATTTTAAACGTTACTAGCTAAAAACACAATTCAGCATGTATGAAAATGGTTTCATACACCCATAGGACCCATAATGATTGCATTATTCAAACTTAAAATGAAGAACTAAAATATATAATTAGTAAAATTTCAATTATTTTTTTCGGTCATGGCAAATTTCAAGCACTTTTGCAGTGGAAGAAAGGAGTTATTTCCTCACATTGCATGCTGTCACATTTCTCAGGAAGAATTTCTTCTTGATATCAAGGGTATTTCATCTGAATAAAATAAAATTAAGTTACATAAAGCTGAGAGTCCTTCCATTTCAGAAGGCCAGCTCCCTTGGGTTGAAGGAAGGGAACTTCGCCTTGTAAAAGCCAGGCTGAGGCAGGGAGCCACTCCCTGACTAGTCAGGTGGGCTTAGTTCCAGGCAACACGTGGTTGAAAGTTGCTGCAAAGGTTCCTTGGCAACATCCACTGTAATTACAGGACGATGAAAAAGGGTTCAAGAAAATATCCATGAAAGGTGTAGCTGGCTCAAAAGCAAAAGCTCCAGCAGCCAAAAACAACTGGGCTTTCATGTTCTCAGGTTCGGAGTGGAGAATCAACATTTTCTCTCGGCAGAGGCCAGAGGAAGCAGAAAAACTTGCAGTAGGAATCTCGCCACTTGTTCATAATTCGCACTGGGCAGGTCAGTCCCAGTCTGTGGATAGCATGCAGGGAAAAACAAACTGCTCGGTAGATGCAAACTCATCATGCTATCTATGTATTTTATGACCAATGAGAAATTGTATAAAGTGACTGCAGGCCCTGGAAATCTTTTGTTTCTCCAAACTGCAATACTATTTATTAGAAGTCTCTTTGAGAGAACTGAAGGCATTGGAGTCCTCTAAAACCATGGGCATTTCTGTTGACAGTATTCATAAGAACACCCTTACATTGGTCGAGGATGCTTTGAGAAACATGGACCACAGGGAGCTCAGCTGTGCCAGGAGGAAGCTGTCAAGGCATTAGTGGAAGCTTGGCTTTAATGCTTTTGCTCATAGCAATAAAAATTCAAACAGACCGCATCTTAGTATCTGTTTTTAAGAGTAAAATAAAACTGTGCAACAATGGCTGGTGTGTGTGTGAGCAACCTGGTCAAACACTACTAGGAAAACAGACTGAAAAAAACAGATTCATGCTTTTCATTTGCTTTGGAGCTAAGTGTCTCAAGATACAGTCACAACCTTGCCTGTTCTAAGTTTCTAATAAAGCTACCAAATGTCACTCCCATCATCCTGGTATACAGTAGCCTTCAACATTTAAACAAATCAGAACTGTGAATTCATTTCCAAGCTTCTTCCTAGTTAATCTCTTTCATGTAGAGGGGATGGTACAAGGATGGGGAAAATAGTCATCTTCTAATGGAAAATAACCAAATATCCCTTTGCCAGAGAAACAAAATTTCCTGGGAGAGCTAATTGTAATGAATAGAGCAAAGGCCAAGCAATGATCAAAATGGAACTTTAGGAAATGAGGGAGGGGAGACCAAACACACAAACAAGCCAAATGAAATCATTATGTCCTGGGTGTATGTTTCCTTGTTAAATTTAGTGAACACCTGAGCAAGAAATGTATGCATGATTCCAGAAGTCAAACTTTCATATAACTACAGAATTATATGAGAAAGTGGAACTGTCAGTAAAATAACTTATTCTTGGGGAAAAAAGTTATGGGCACTTTTGTAAACACATATCATACTCTTGATATAAATTTACTGAGTTGCGGGACTAAGAGGTTAGTGCATATACTGTCTTTCAACAGATGTTATGCTCATTAGTAGGTTAATTTCATCAAGTTCAGTATTCCGATTTCAAAAGGATAATTAAGTTGAAGGCTTATTTTTTTTTTGTATATACGAAAAAGGAACAGCAAGGGATGATTGTTTTCAAATGCAAAACCACCGTTCAGATAATTCGAAAATGAGTATATGTCAGAGAGAAATTGTTTTCCAAGTAACTTCAGCTCAAATGAAAGTGGTCTCAAAATATAGATCTGTACACATATCAGTTATATAAATTCATCAAATAATGGCATATAAACTCTTTTTTCCTTTTAACTGAAATGCTGATTCTTTTATACGCATTATTATATCCACAATTTAACATTTCCCTTATTAATAAATATGTAAATTTCACTTTATCGGGTGTTTCCCTTTTCCCTATTTGCACAAAAATCCATGTCACTTTTCACTTCCTAGTCATGTGACTACAGAATTTTCTATGCCAATCCATTCTGATTCATTTAACCTCCTTTTTGGAAGCAACATGCCAGCAGTGCACCCAAGACTTCATTGTTTCCAATTGCATACCTTTAGCTTGCTTTGTGGTTTTTTTTTTCTCTAATATCAAGCAACCAAACATTCTTTTAAGCATCACACATAGTAATGATAAAAATTATTTTAAAAATTACATTCTGAAAGATTGACCTTGATAGACATGAAAGCATTTTATATCTTGGTGAATAAGAGAAGAAGAGGAGGGACTTCTCTCGTGGCGCAGTGGTTAAGAATCCACCTGCCAATGCAGGGAACACGGGTTTGATCCCTGATCTGGGAAGATCCCACATGCCACAGAGCAGCTAAGCCCGTGCACCACAGCTACTGAAGCCCACGTGCCTAGAGCCCCTGCTCCGCAATGAGCAGCCACTGCAGTGAAAAGCCCGCGCACCGCAACGAAGAGTAGCCCCCGCTCGCGGCAACTAGAGAAAGCCCGCGCGCATCGATGAAGACCCAACGCAGCCAAAAATAAATAAATACTTTCTTTTAAAAAAAGAGAGAAGAGGAGATAGAGACTCTTTTTAAACCACTAGTTCTGTTTTTAGGTATACTCTATTGAATTTTTGTGTGGGAGAAAAATAACTTCTCTAGGAGGACCAAAGAATGCTGTTTACCAAAGAAGCATCCATTAGCTATGAGAACTGACATCCCTTGGAAGGAGGGAACAACAGAATAGAATGTGAAGTGCATCCATCATTTTTCATAGAAAGGAATAAAGAAATACGGCAGCTGCAACAGAGAAGTAACCTTTGGTAGGAATGATTCTAGGTGTTTTGCTTTCCATCCCCATCATGAAGGGTTTTATTTTAAAACTGAAAGAGAAGGGAGGGAAGAAGAAGCCATTCTTTGAGACTCAAGGTGAGACCATGGGTTTTAGGACAGGATGTAGATAGGGATTATAAACGATCTGAATCTCAATAAAAACCATTCTTTGGCTTCTACCTCTAAAACCTGCTACTTGTGCAGTACTCCAAAGTGTTCTTTACCATCTGATTCTTATATAGAAATACAGGATAAAAGGGAAGGAAGCAAGTGTCATCCAGTCTCTAATTTAGTCATTTTTAGAACTGAGCTTCCAAGTGAAAAGATTTTGCAAGAGGAAGGACCTAAAGCAAATATGAAGCCTTTGGACTCAGGTCAAGCAGGTAGGGAAAGCGTTTTGCCATGTGCCCACCAATGATCCTGCCACCATGAATGAAAATAATGGCTACCATTGACTTGGGAGCTATCTGAATTTGGCAATATGCTAGATGCTCTACTTGTTCACACAATAAGCCTGTGATTCTGTTATCATCCCCTTTGGGAATGAAGAGCCAGGAACTCAAAAGAAGGACTGACTTAACAACACTAGCAAGTGGAAGATATAGGGTTCAAATTATAGTCCATTCAAAATTTCCGACAGCTTTATATTTTAAATATATGACAGGAAAAAAGAAAGTTATCTTTAACAGATGACAGAATTTTGTGCAGTAAAAGTTTCAAGTAACTGTACTCTAGGACTCAACTTCCTCATCTTAAAATAAGAGTTGAATCAGATGGACTTGAGGTCTCTTGAAACTCAAACTTCTATGATTGTAAGACTTTAAAGTACCAGACATTTCACAGAGCAGGAGAATATCGTATTTGGAAGTGCTTCAAAGTTAATCAAGTGCTTGAATCCCTGCTGCATTTTCTCTGCTAGTTACTTATCCTATTTCTGCTGGAACTCCTACAAGGATGGGTAACTCATTACGTCCTGGAAAAAGCTTATTCCAATCCTGGACATGTCTTTCAGAAAGTATTTCCTTATTGAGATAAAATCTGCCTTCCTCCTTTTCCATGAGACTTCCTTTTCATGTGTGAAGACAGTTCTATCTTCTGAGGTCTACTTTCTCCTGGCTAAACACCCCCAACCTTTCAATCATTGCACAGATAATGTGGCCTTCAGGTCACTCTTTGTCCTGTTCAATCTCCTTTTATCTTGAAGTCTGGCCATTTATCTATCTCTTACACAGGTATCAGAATGGTTGGCCATGCATCCATGGATATGAGAGTAGAAAATTGAGAAACTAACAGAAAATAAAGATGCTTCCTCCATGCTTGGTGCCATTTTGAATTCTTATTTGTATTAAACCCAGATCATTCCAGATAAGACAAATTATAATACTTACACATTAATTGAAATAATGATTTTTTCTAGGCTGGAATGAAATAACCTTGTTCAGTGAATTGTCTTTTATTCTGAGCATTCTCTAAAAGTGGGTAGATTTTCAAGGAAGCTCAAAGTTAAGTTTCTTATATCTTATTAATGAACAGCATCAGGAATTTTATGTCCCCTTCCATATTTCTAAGGGATGTATCTATATCAACTCATATCCTCAGATATGTCCATGACTTGAATCAGTAGCTTAAAGGTGATTACAAATACCAAAGTAATTGGAATGTTGAGTTAACCACATGACTATGGGAATGAAGTTAAACACTGATAGCTTCAAGTTACAGTACCACATATAGTTTTGTTCTCCTTCAACAGGTTGCCCAAGAGGCACTTACGGTCCTTATCGCCAAAGGAAGTGTAAGTGCCTGAACGATGGCAGCTGTGACACCATGATTGGCACCTGTGATTGCCCTCCTGGCTTCATCGGGGCTGACTGCAGTCAAAGTAAGTCACTCTACATACTATGAAGCAGATATGCTGAAGCAGAGTTTTAAAGAACTGCACTTAGAGAGTAAATGTGGTTGCATTTATTTTACATAATGATTTATTGCAGTAACAGCAATCAGCAACTGACCTGTATTCTAGGTTGAGGAGTACTTAACAGCAGGCATTTGACTGAGAGCTGAAGTCAGTGAAGGCAGCCAAAGAGAGACCTTTGGTCACATCCTCTCTTGCCCCCAGAAGTGCTGGACTCAAGTCAGGATAAGAAAATCTGTTTGGCAAGATCAGAGCAGACTGGAGATTCCTGCGTACAAAATGTCAAACTCATTGTCCAAAGTTCCACAATTTCATTTATCCTCAGCAATTTCCCAGTTCAAAATTAAGTAGTTCCCCTAGTTACCAAAAAGTAACCATTTCCTGAAAATCTGAAGACCCCTTAACGACCTATCATACAAACAACTATTGACATCAAGGGACCAGATGTAAATGAAAGATTCCTTACAAATGCACTGGCTTAGACACTATGGGGATATCCTTAGCAAATACATTTTGCTTTCATCAGATCTGCCATTTTCTAACTATTTAGACAGTTTGTAAGATGATGAGGAGGAGGCAATGAGTAGGAGAGGGCGTGGTGGGGAGGTGGTCCTGGCAATGCTGTGTTCTCTGACCTAGTGCTGTTGATGAGGATATTTGCCTTGTGATCCTTCACTGATCTGCGCATCGATGTTTTTGTGCACTACTCTGTATCTTGCACTTCACAAAAGAGTGAAGATCTTAAAGATAGAAGGGCTGTGATTGTAAACTTGAGATTCCTTTATTTGGAAGAATGATAATGAAGTTTGTGATCAGGCAGAGCACTAAATTGTTATGTGCTAAAGCTATCCAGAATGCTTATCTTCCTTAGGCAGGTAGTTACTCTGTCTTCTTTGTAGGAGGGTAATTTTAATTACTCTGCTTCAGTACCCTGCTGTTCTGAGGATAAAAGATGAATAAGATCAAGTCCTGGCTCCAAGTAGCAGAAAATTGAAACCTAACGGATACTGCCTCTGAGGCCTCAACGGCCAAGTTATCTCTGAGTGAAAGCCAACCCATAAGCATCTCCCAAAGAAGGTTCTAACTGGCTCCTTTGTGTTTGTTCTTCAAAGAAAATCGTTGGAGAAATTTCTTAATTTCCTTAGGCCAGAGCATCTTCAAAAGTTACGGTTTCCCTGAATATTGGGAGTAGTTTTGTCTTCAGAAAGCCATGATTTCCCTTCTTTGCTTTGACGGCTAGGGAAGTCAGAGCCATATTTGCAGTCCACCTCTTACAAGTTCAAAGAATTATGATATTCGTTTATGTATACACTGTTACTATATTTTCCCTTCACTTGATTCTCACAGACATTTATTTTATCTCTGTTTTATCTGTATTTTGATAAGCATCTCAATGAAACTGTGGAGTGAGATTGCAGCAAAACAAGCAAGCAAATTAATAAATGTGTTAATTTATGAATAAATTAATTTTTAATTTATATTCATAATATTAATTAAATAGATATAATCTATTAAAAGTAATTTAACAGATTTGTTGTTTTTAATAAATGCACAATAAATTTACAAATAAATTAATAAATACATAAATAAATATTTAGAGATATGAACATAATGGATCCTATATCAATGCATAGAAGTGTAAGCTAAAATTTCGGAGTGGACTTTAAGAGGAAACATACTCAAGATTATCACATACACACACACACACACAGGCAAAGACAACCATGCGGTAAAGCAAGACTGAGTCTGTAAGTGTCATTTATGTCATATACATACATAAATGTCTGACACGATATATTCGGATGGAATTCCTGATATCAACTAAAATTGCACTAAGTAAGCAAGAATTTGAACAGGTCCTTTTTTACTTCGGTTTTTTGGAGTAAACTTTTAAACTGAAAACTTAAGGCAAATCAAGGAAACCTATTTGACTAAAAGAAAAGGTCATGTATTTACACGTTTTTAAAAATCTTGACTGGCGAAACGTTTTAATAAGGAAAATCTGGTTTCCTTTTGCTCTGCTTTGTTTTGCTCCTTCCTGCAGCTTGTCCTGAAGATCACTATGGGCAGGACTATGTCCAGCGGCGTTCCTGTGGCTCAGGACAGTGTGACCCAGTGACTGGAGAGTGCCAGTGTCCACCTGGCCAAACGGGAGCCAGGTGTCAGCACGGTAACAATGCCGTCAGGGTCACCTTGTTCGTCCAGGCACTAATTAAGCTAAACTTTGAAGGCAGGTGCCAGGGCATATAATTAAGTGGGCATTGTTTATAACACTTTCTTCTTAAATGTGGCTTTAATAACATGAAAGTACACACTCCTGTAGAGTTATAAAGGACATAGTCTACTGGGGAGTAAACAAAAACAAAGAATAATTTACACATAGTCTTGACCAGGAGCAAATTTTTAAGTAACTGGCTAACTTTTGTAAAACTACCTCAAATTTTGTGTTGGAGGTATCTAATCATACCAACTGAAGAGTTTTATGTCCTCATCAATATTCAGCCCATTGAAAGCTGTAAGAAAAATGAGAGACAGGAGAAAAAATAAACAACCATGATCTTGGTTTAAAACTGCAAAACTTTCTTGAACTGCAAAACTTTCTTGAACTAAATAGTATTATTTATTATTATCATAATAACAATCATGATAACTGAAGAACTGTCAAGTTCAATGAAAAGACGTGCATAGAGGATGTTGGGCCCCTACAGCTCTTGAGTGGGGTCGGCAGAGCAGCTGTTTCTCCATGGCATACACAGAGGAGCAAACCTAATGACCCTTTGTTGAAATACAAGAGTTGGGTGTGTGGGCAGGCTGCAGGAGCTTTCTTGAACCCTACCTGACATCACAAAGTGGCAGGGAAATGGGATAAAACCAAGAAGTGCACAGACATATTATCTTTTCAAGTCTTCTCTAGAATAGAGGGGAATCTATGAACTAAAAGCGGCCTTGCAAGCTAAAGGGAGGCTGAGCCTACCCACGCATATACACATATCCCATGACTTTGTGTCATATGGGGTCTTACTCTGGGCCAAGGAGGCATCCTAATAGCTAAAATCATTTTTCTAGCCCCGAATTGATACTACCCCCCTAAAAATTACAGGTGCACAAGAAACCAATCTGATACATTAAAACAAACTGGTGCATATAAAAACCTTCCCTCGTCTTGGAAACAAAATCTGAAACCATTCAAAGCTTTTTTAGTACAAATTCTGTAAGAAGGAGAAAGGAGAAAAGGAATAGGGAAACAAAAAGCAGACGAACACAGAGCAGAAGAGTTTTGTTATGGAGCTCATGAAAATATTAACCAGAATTTCTTCCAAGCATTCGAAGGACATAATGAAAAAATGTTCCCTATAAATTGTGAGGGCAATGCAGAGATACAAGGGTTCATGGAATAGATGAAAAGACAACAAAGGGAAATGAAAAAGTAAGCTGGCAGAGCTCAGAAAGAAGTGGAAATGAAAATTAAACCTCACATCATATAAATGTAGACCACACTGAACGCAGGTATTGGGAGAATAGAACCTGCTGATGCGACAACCACGTACATGGAGAATATACTTGAGGAAAGTGAAAACAGTGAAATGGAAAAAATAGACAAATATAAAAATGGAAAAGAAAATATTCATGTATAATCAAGATGTTTTTCCTCTGAAATGAAAGATCTGCTGCTACAGATTGAATGAATACATTCTATCCCTAGAAATACTAGTTAGGATTGATCTTAAGCGAGGGGAAACTCTATTGGCGATATAAGAAAAATCATGAGATCTCATATGAAGAGATGGGGAAAATCAGTCTGGCCTGATACTTCACAGCAACATTTATTGCTAGAATATGGCTATCAAAGCCTATGAAGTTCTAGGGAAAAAATATGACTCAAGTATTTTATACATAGTTAAACTGTTATTCAAGAATAACATATGATGGAAAATAAACAACAATTTTTAATAATCAAAAGTTGCTGGGAATATAGTAGCCATAAAATATTTTGAAGAAACTTCTAGAAGATAAATTTGAGCAACCAAGTAATACGTGGAAAATCTCTGGTTAAAAAAACATTTAGTGGGTGTTAAGTCTATTTTAATTAAGGCTAAGTTTAAAACAAATGTGGAAATTATGGTGACACGGTATATGATAAATACATAGATATTTTACATGATAAAAATGTTGAGATTTTAACATAACGAGCATAAGCTGAAAGGGAAGAGAGGCTGGAGGAGTATAAGTATCTTGATCTTATTTCTTCATTAAAGTTTGTGGGATGGGAGGGACAAATCTGTGTCAAAACATATTGTTCAAATGTGACATCTCAATAAATATGTTTAAGTGTATAAAGATAAATGCTGGAGTTTAGAATGCTGTAATTGAGAATTTAAGACTAAAAATACAGCCAAGTAAAATCAGGTGAAAAGAGAAATGAGAAAAATTCGGAGAAAGCAGAATCATATCAATTCCATCACCACTCATACTGGTGAGTCAATATATACCAAATGAAGAAATTCATTATATTTTATATTATATGCACTGTCTAAAGAAGATCCTCTAGATTATATAAAATTATGTTTATACGGTTTTCACTTAGAAAAACTGGAGTACACACACTTTTTCCTATTCCTCCCTCTAAACCCAGTAAAAATTCTAGACACTATGTAGAAAACATAAGACTCTCTGAAGGGTGGAGAGAAGACGGCAGGCTTGCCACAACTATGGGGACCTAGGGTCAACATGATGGTAAGTTCCCTGGGTTTTCTCTTCTGTCTCATGTACCCTGGACTGGGAGCTGGAGAGCCTGCAACCCAGGAGGGCCAATGGGTGCAGACAAAGAAAGGTCCAAGATAAGCTTGCTTTCTCTAGTCAAAAGATCAGGAAAGGACAGCCAAGCAAGACAGAAAACTCTTAAGACAGTAACGAGTGTATTCCCATCAAACAGAATAAAACTGTTTCCTCAACCACAGCCCCATTAGCAAAGGCCAAGTGAGGAGTCTAGCCTTCCAACTTCACTGGGGTGTACGAGGCACCCCTCACCCTGCACTGGGATGCGATGAGAGAAGTACTAGTGGGGCTGGGACTTTCATCCCTGCCAGATAGCAATGGACCCGCCACCCTGGCAGTGACAGTGGAAACCATGTGGAAAGCATGAATGTCCACTCCCATCAGATGGTGAGGAGACCACACCCCTCTGTGCTAGGGTGGAATCAGAGGAGGTCTAGTGGACAGTCAAGGCTTTCATAAGCAGCAACGAGGCCACCCCACACAGTGTCGGTGGAGGTTGAGTAGGGAGCCATAAGGAGGCATTTCTACCCCTCTGTCAGGTAGGTGTCAGCCTAGTGGGGAGCCTGAACTCTTGCCCTGGCCCAACAGGAATGAGGCACATTTATCCTTGCTCCCCCTTGGAGGCTGTATGAGGAACTTGGACTTCAACCTCTAACTGATGAACAATGATGTTTTTTAGAAGGGAGACTGGAAGACTAGAGCACAGGGATGGAATACTTTTTTCCTTAATATACCTTTATATACTGTTTGAAATATTTATCGTGTAATTACAGTAACTTTTAGAAAACAATAAAGTTATTTACACAATTATGTGTGAATATTGTTCTAGGACTTAGACCTGTGGAAAGAAAGATTTCTAAGTACTGTTCACTTTTCCAATTATGTTTTTTATCCAATGTCTTATCTTGGAGTCCTATATTTTCACAGATTCACCAGTTTCATCAGTACATTTCAACATTCAGGTTGGAAGATGAATGGGCCTCCTGGTTGATGAAGTTGTTTTGGAACGGTGAAAGGGACACAGATGAAAGTTTATTTTTATAGTATAAGACTCGGTATCATTGATTTTGCTTAACTGTCTTAAAGGCAAAAACCAAAAACACATACGATGACAATTCAACCATTAATTGCAGAACTGTACCTGTTTTTTGTTTTTTGGTTTTTTTTTAAAAAGTATTTATTTATTTATTTATGGCTGTGTTGGGTCTTGGTTTCTGTGCGAGGGCTTTCTCTAGTTGTGGCAAGCGGGGGCCACTCTTCATCGCGGTGCGCGGGCCTCTCACTGTCGCGGCCTCTCTTGTTGCGGAGCACCGGCTCCAGATGTGCAGGCTCAGTAGTTGTGGCTCACGGGCCCAGTTGCTCCGCGGCATGTGGGATCTTCCCAGACCAGGGCTCGAACCCGTGTCCCCTGCATTGGCAGGCATATTCTCAACAACTGCGCCACCAGGGAAGCCCTATACCTGTTATTTTAAATAAACAAAATTGAAATGCTTCTTTCATTTGAGACTAAAGTTAAGCACACCTATTCAGTTAAATAAAGGCAAGGAAGGAAGTGTCATACAAATTGAATTCAAGTATGTGCTCTGTTGTATATTAACCAAAAGCTTTAGGGCAAGTTAAAAATTTTTTTTTCTCTACCATTTCTCCCACCATCTAAAATAGAAAGAGAAGCCAGAAGTTCTAGGTTTGAATCTTGGTTCTTATCTTTACTGGCTGCTTAAGCCTGAGCAAGAGTTAAGTTTCTCAGCTTCAGTTTTCTCAAGTATAAAATAAGAATACTGTTACCCACATCAGAGAAATATGTGTAAGCATTAAATGAGATAATTCATGTGGAAAATATCATTATGTAAAACTACTATAAACTAGAGGATATAAATGGCAGGATTTTGGCCATATCTAGCCACAAATGTGTTTGAATTGGCTGACATAGTTTTGGCTTCCACAATGCTATAAAACAATTTTAATTAGTTGCCAACTTTCAAATATTGGATGATTTCATATAAAGTATGGATTTTTAGTTTTCCTGAAAAAAATCATATTAGCTGGCTGTATTGGGCTCATATTCTTCTTGGCAAAACCAAATAAATGTGAGTAATGGTTCCTCTCCCACTGGTGGCACTTCCCGTCATTCAATTATTTTCCCCCTGACAATGAAGGCTCAATTTCCCTTATGTCTGGTCAGCTTCACTCATGTGTAGCTTAACTCCTCTTGCCAGTGCATTTCTGCTTGTGTCACCCACCACTTTGTGCTGAAGTGCTTTTCAGATTTCAGCACAGAGACATTAGGGAACAAATGACTGGTCCGTCTTCTTTATCAATTATGAGATTAAATACATAAAATCTCCCATCGCTACTCTAAGGTTGATCTCTGTTTGTCCATAAGGCATCTCCAGTTCCTGACGTATACCAGGCACATAGTTATGAGCTCAATAAATATTTATGGAGTGAATGAAAACATGAAAGAATGACAGTGATGTGCTTACTACCCTAAGGATACATCTGAGTAGTTGTTTGTTTTAATTTGAGCATTTGAAAAAATGGTTTTGCTATATAGATTTCTTCCTGAAGATTACTTACTGAAGCGGAGAAAAATGTTTGCTGTGTGACATGTTTATTGTTTGATTTTTTTATTTTTACTACAGGATGTCCCCCAACAAGGTATGGCCCAAATTGTGAGCTAAAATGTACCTGTAAAAATGGTGGCCTTTGCAGTCCTGTGGATGGAAGCTGTACCTGTCCCCCTGGCTGGACAGGAAATTATTGTGAAAAAGGTAAGTTGATTACTACCTTCTTTCATTCAATAAAAATCTACAGCGTACTGCCATTGGTTGATAAAGTATAGTAGAAACCTGTGAAGGGGCTCTTTTCCAATAAGTTTATGAAAGTTGTTTGTAATTATGATTGCATTTCCAATAGAAATAATGTTAATACTGATTGATTTTGTTACCTTGTTACTGGAATACCACATGAAAACTCTTAAGTAATTGAAATAGTATTAATGGGAAAGAGCTCCTTTGAGACCTAAATCCCACTCCCCCTCCAGCCACTTCTGGAGGCGGGTGGGATGGAGGATGCAGGGCCCTGGGCAGAGCCAGTTCACATCAGGAGTGGACCCAGCTGCAAGGAGAGAAGTGGAGGATTCTGGGAGCAGAGGTCTCCAAACTGCACCTCATCAGGAGAAATTTAATCACGCACCACCATAAATGTACTTTTATTTAGAAGTGACATTCATGTGCTTCTCCACTAATATGTACATTATAAAGGTTTAAATTGATAATGAATGGATAATGATCAATAGTTGTTCTAATGTTTTCTTTTGGAACCACAGTTGATAATTTTGTACAACACTGAAAAGCGTGCACCATAGTTAGAGCACATTATTGTAGGAGATAGTGCTGTGTTTTTGCAGAATATCGAGAAGGAGCAGTGAGGCAGAGCATGGGTGAGAACACTGTGCTTGGGGCCTAAACTTGGGGCGCCCTGAGTAAAACATAATCCACGGGGAACTTTTACCTAGATGGTTCCAACTTTGGGGGCTATGGCTCTTTAGACCTGCGGCCCTAACATACTCTCACAGTGAGTGTGAGTACCCACCATCCTTCGCCGCTAATTTGACCGTCATGAAACTTGGCAGCATGGCACAGGCAAAAGCACCTTGCACCGGGGGTGGATAGACCATAGGCTAATCTCTGCTCTGCTGACCATGCTCTGTGCCTTGGAGAGGTTCGCAACCTCTCCCTGAGTTTCCCATCTGAAAGTGAGTATGATGACACTTTGAAATGACAGCCCTTCTAAATCCAACATTCAAGACCATTTTTCACAGAATTTTTAAAAACATGGACATCCTCCCTAATTCATGGGAAACAGCTCCTATCAATTTTGTGATATTTGGGACTCCTAAATCAGAGGAATAGCAGTGTGTTTAGAATAGATGTGTTCATGTTGTTTTTGTTTCTAATTCAGAGTTGGATAATTCTAGCATTTTGGGTTGTGGGATATTTTAACTTTTGATTCTATCATTTAAACTCTTTATTATGGAACATTTCAAACACATACAAGAGTTACTGAGTCATGGGGTAAGTACAAATGTAGTTTTGCAACATACTGACAGATTTTCTTTCATGTGGGATTGTACCATATTGCATCCTCATAAACAACATATAGAATGCCTGTTTCCTCACAAGGGAATCAAAAGAGTATATTATCAAAATTTTGGTGAGAAATGTTGTATTAGTGGAGTTTAAATTTTCATTTTTATTATTATGAATAAAGTTTAGCATCCTCTTTAATGGGTAAGGACCTTTTTCTATAAATTGTCTATTTGTACTGTAAGTAGTTGTACTTTTTGTGTGCCCATGGGAGGAGGTGAGCTCGGGGTCTTTTTTATTCCACCATCTTGACCACTACCATCCCTGCATGGGTTTTTTTTTTCCAACAGGATAATTGGGTTTCTAACACGACAGCTGACTTTTTTTTTTTTTTGGTTGTGTTGGGTTTTCGTTGCTGTGTGCAGGCTTTCTCTAGTTGCAGCGAGAGGGGGCTACTCTTCCTTGCACTGCACAGGCTTCTCATTGCAGTGGCTTCTCTTGTTGCAGAGCACGGGCTCTAGGCGTGTGGGCTTCGATAGTTGTGGCACACGGGCTCAGTAGTTGTGGCTCGCGAGCTCTAGAGAGCAGGCTAAGTAGTTGTGGCGCATGGGCTTAGTTGCTCCACGGCACGTGGGATCTTCCCGGACCAGGGCTCGAACCCGTGTCCCCTGCATTGGCAGGAGGATTCTTACCACTGTGCCACCAGGGAAGCCTGACAGCTGACTTCTTAAAGCACAAGTTGTCAGGTCTTCCCAAGGCTTGGAAATGATATAACATCATTTCCACCGCATACTATTGTATACAGCCAGTTATGGGTTTAGCCCAGATTCCACAAGGGAATTGATGACGCAAGGGTGTGAATCCTAGGAGATGTGCTTCATTAAGAGCATCTTTGGATTATAGATTCTTCATGACTCAAAAGACTTTTTTTTGTTTTTATAAAATATGTCTTTCCTCTGTTTTTTAAAATTTTGAGTCATAATTAGGCATGGAGTCCCCATTCTCAGGTTTTAGAGGAATTCAACCAGGTTTTCTTTTAATACTTCTATGACACCATTTTTGACATTCAATTCTCTGATCAATTTAAAATATTTTTCCTGGTATATGGTGTGAGGAATAGATCCATTTCCCCCTTATGTGGCTTTTCAGTTGTCATAATGCAGTTTTACAAGTCTGTCTTCCCCACTGATTAAAGATGCAGGCTTCATCAAATACTAAACATTTATATGCAGTTAGATATAGTTTTCGATGCTCTGTTCTATTGATCTATTTATGTGAAAATGCAATAATATTTTTATTATGAAGTCTTTATTATATGTATTTGGTACTGGCAGGGCTAGCTGCCCTTCATTGCTCTTCTTTTTCGGGGATTTTCTGGTGCTATTCTTGTTTGTCCTTCCAAATGAAATTTATAGTCAAATTGTCTAAATGCAAAAAAAAAAAAAAAAAAAAAAAATCAGGTTTCTTCCCACTGTTTTGTTGTCCTCTGTGTCTACTCTTTTAAGGAGAATTAGCATATTTCTGATATTAACTCATCTCATTCAAGAATAAACATTGTTTATCCTTCCATCTGTTCAAGCTGTGTGTTCGCCAATAAGTAAAACACTTGATTTTCATATTCATATTATGATATAGCTATTAATTTTTAATTTATTCAGTATTTTTACTAATTTTTAATTATTGTTCAAATGTTTCTTCTGCATTTATGAGATTAGTAATATGATTTTTCTCTTTAGGTTGATAAATATGATGGATTTATCAATGAAATTTTTATAATATTACATGACCTTTCATTCTTGGAATAAATACTATTTAGTTGTGATATATTACTTTATAATATGTTGTTGGCTTCTGTGTACTTTTTTTTTTTTTTTTTTAAAGATTTATTTATTGATTGATTGATTACTGTGTTGGGTCTTCGTTTCTGTGCGAGGGCTTTCTCTAGTTGCGGCAAGCGGGGGCCACTCTTCATCGCGGTGCGCGGGCCTCTCACTATCGTGGCCTCTCTTGTTGCGGAGCACAGGCTCCAGACGCGCAGGCTCAGTAGTTGTGGCTCACGGGCCTAGTTGCTCCGTGGCATGTGGGATCTTCCCAGACCAGGGCTTGAACCCGTGTCCCCTGCATTAGCAGGCGGATTCTCAACCACTGCACCACCAGGGAAGCCCTGTGTACTTTTTTTTATAAATTTGGCATTGATATTCATAAGTAAAACTGAGATGTAGTTTTTTATGCATTTTTTTCAGGTTTTGGAATTGATGTTATACTAACATAAAGAAACGTATTTGAAATTTTCCTTCCTTTTCAATGCTCTGGAATAGTATAAGTAATAAGGTGATGATCTGAATTGTAAAAGGTTGTAGGATTTACCCGTGAAGGCTAGGACGGGTGGAATTTTTTTTAATTGGAGCTATTTTACTATTTTCTCTATTGTTTTTCTATTATAGTTAGCCTGTCTAGGTTTTCTGCCTCAAATTAGGCCAATTTGGTATGTTGTCTTCTATAACTTTTCCATTTCATTTAGGTTTTTATATTTATTCATATACTTTTCAGACTTACTCCTTTTGATGATCATTTGACAATTTTTGAAAATTGTATGTATTTGTGCTTTTTCTCTTTTTTCTTGATTACACTGGCTAATGATTTGTCTGCCTTTATTTTTTTTATTAATTCTACCGTTTATTTCTGTCTTTGAACTCATTACAAATGCAATTGTCTTAACTAGAATTATTGCTTGAGTGGTTTCTTTTTCAGAATGTTTTCCTGGTTATTATGGTCTGGGCTGCCATTTTAATTGCAAGTGTCAGAACAGTGGAATTTGCAACAGGTTTTCTGGAAGCTGCGAGTGCCTCCCAGGTTATTATGGAAGAGACTGCGAACATGGTAAACCAAGAAAATGAGTGGGCATATTATGGTGTTGATATATTTTAAGCTTTAAAAACTATTTTTTAAATCATAGAAGTAATACGTTCACATTATATCAAATTAGATCAACAATAGTTTAATGTATATTCTTGCAATGTATTTTATAGCTCTAATTTAAGTTGTGGGTGTTGACAACTGGCATGATGAAGTAATTGGACTTCTTTATTCTTTTTGGAATGGTTGTTCAAAAAATTTTCTATGGTTCTATGATTATCTAGAGTAGACACGGGCTGGCACACTCAGTGGAGTCAGCTGTTGGTCTTTTTCTTTTTTTTTTTTAAAGATCGTTTTTTGTGATCTCAGATTTACATCTTTATTCTTTTTAAATTATTTATTTATTTATTTATGGCTGTGTTGGGTCTTCGTTTCTGTGTGAGGGCTTTCTCTAGTTGTGGCGAGCGGGGGCCACTCTTCATCGCGGTGCGCGGGCCTCTCACTGTCGCAGCCTCTCTTGTTGCGGAGCACAAGCTCCAGATGCACAGGCTCAGTAGTTGTGGCTCACGGGCCCAGTTGCTCCGCGGCATGTGGGATCCTCCCAGACCAGGCCTCGAACCCGTGTCCCCTGCATTGGCAGGCAGATTCTCAACCGCTGCGCCTCCAGGGAAGCCCAGCTGTTGGTCTTTTTGAATGAAATCATTCTCCTTCCCCTGGCTGCCTTTAGACAGAATATAGACAAAGAAGCTGCTTATTTGTTTCATGTTAACTTAGGCGTAACTCTAAAAGATCTGCCTTCAAGTTTCCTTTGAATATATTTATTTATATCACTTCTTCATTTGGACTCAATGTTTTCAACTAAATTGGGAAAAAGAAGAATTATGCAATAATTTGCCTTTGACATCAGAGAGCCCTGATGGACAGCACACAGAAATTAAGATATGAGAGTTTAATCTCCAGAATTAGTTGTATACGGCCTGGCTCTGCCATATAAAATATGTATAAACAAAACTTCTGTAAGTTTCAGTTTCCTTATCTATAAAATGGGGATAATAATAACACCTGCCTTAAAAGGTTATCATGAGGAATAAATAAGAAGATACATGTAAGCATTTAGCACTGAGGCATGTCGTAAAAGCGTGATGAACATTAATTATTTAGAAGTAAAGAATTTATAAAGCCTCTGTAGTGATATTAACAATATTTTAAATTGTTTCCACTTGTTTCAACCTGTCTTTAGGCTCTAGAAAACATATTTCACAGAAACAAATCCTACTAATCCTTTCCAGGTTTAGAATTTCTTGCCAACCACTCTGATGTTTCTTGGGTTAGGGAGTATGGAAGCAAACATCTTGTAGTTTTTGTTCATTTTGTTTTCAAAATTGGAATTAGAGATACAAAAGATGGAAAAATATATATTCAAGCCCCATAAATTTCATCCTACATGCAGTAGGGTAGCAAGTAAAATTTTGAGCAAAGGACATCACTTTGGTGAAAGAAATCTGTAAAGTGGATACATTATTAACTGTTAGGAAAAGGAACCATTTGTTGTGTCCATGTAGGAAGCTGTAGTGATAGTCTAGGATTTCAAAAATCTATTCTGGGATCAAAATGTAAATGAATGAACAGAAAAATATCTTGGAAGAACAATTGACTGTATTTGGCAATCGATTTGGACATGTAAATGAGGAAGATGTAGGAATCCAAGATAACTCTTAAGTTCTAAGCCAGGGGACCTGGAAGAATGATAGTATTATTTAGACAAATGGAAAATTTGAGCAAGCCAAACTTTATGAGCTCATTTCTATATATAATTAAAATAGGGGAGATAAAGGAGATTTGATTTTTTTATGTATTGTCAACGACTATTATATAAGAATGAACAGAAGAAACCCTGCACTGAATCTTCCTTTATTACTCATTTTTTTGAGTTAAAATGAGATTAGAAAATGGAAGACTATTTTATATAAAATAATATATATCAAATTAGATATTTGATATATATTCTTCATCCTCATCTCTTTTGGTTTTACCTCCTTTTTCTGCTCTCTGAATGTGAGTTTTTCCTAATGTTAAATCTGTCCTGAGTAGCTCCATTCATGCTGAAGAAGTGTCACACACATGAAGCCTAGGCAAATCCAACTCTAGGTGCCTGGGCAGGGGGATCAGGAGACACAGAGAGAGAAAGAAAGAGGAGAGAGCAAGAGTGAGAGGGAGAGCAAGAGAGAGAAAGAGAGAGTGGATAATTGAAGGGTGAGGAAATTGCATGCCCCTTCTGTTCCCAATGGTGAGTGGTGACCACAGCCCTAGCAAAAACTCAAGGTAGGGAATGGGAATCCTTTGTCTGCAGTCAAACTTAGCTCTCACGTACATCCCTCAGGGTGAGGATCTCCCTGGGCAGAGGACAATTTTAGCATTCCAAGAAATGCATTTCCTTGGATGGCATAGGCTCTAAATCTAAACCAATTACTTCTGATGTTCAGACACAAAAATACTGATCTTCTCCAACCATGGAGGAAAAACACGTTATATTGGACTTACTAAGAAACAGTTCTATATCATACTCTATAGGCTATCTAAGGAAATCTTTCAAAGATTAAATTTCACTGACTTTACAACATAACTTCTTCATAAGATGTTAACCTACTACATATGCATCATATTCTCTGTCTTCTATTTCCTTTTTCTCTCCTTTTCCTCGCCTGTCTCCCTCACACCCACTTCTGTCATCCATTCCAGGACTTTAAATATCAAGAGCTGCATGAATCACCTTCCACAGATACTCTCTTATTTATTTAAAGAATTTTAAATTCACACTAAATTTAGCCTGGATCTGAAGTTAGAAAACATTGCTATTTTAGGTGCTTAGGTTATTAGAGGGTTTTGATGAAGTCTTTGTTAGATTATAACACATTCTAGCAAATAAATTTTATCTACATGAAGATATTTTAAATTTTCTTATGGACTTTTCTAGACTAGTTGTAGAGAATGGCACTGATATATTCACATATCTGCATGACAAATGTATTGTCAATATGCTTCTCCGTGTAATTTTGTCTTGCTTTTCAATTCTGTGCGCTTCTCTCCTTCTTTGGTCCTGATGAAGAGATGACCTAGAGCATATCCTTTAATTTTCTCCTTATTTATTCTTAAATCCAAAATAGCATTTTGACATTTTCATTTTCTAGCATGCCTTCCTGGATTTTATGGTTTGAATTGTGCTCACATCTGTGACTGCAAAAACAGAGCCAACTGTGATGCAGCAGGTGGACAATGCATTTGCCCAGCAGGTTTCCACAGCAGCCAATGTGAAAAAGGTATAGCCAGGGTGTTTTTAAGTGTTGAATGTGGGAATTCTGTGTGACTGTGAGGTCTTTCCATCTGAGGGCAAACGTGTAAACCCGAATCTGAACCATGGAATAATCACCTGAGCTTCTGATTTGGACATTAAAGTGACAGGAATTCACTCTACAGACAGTATAATGAGTCCTGATTTTGTTGCTGCTTGGTCAAAATTTTTATTTTGCCCTAAATGAAACTATTTAATATGTCAAAACACTACGAAAGCAGTTAGTCTTCAATGGACAAAGATTCTACTCTAAATGAGAAATATTTCATTGAATGCTTTTTTAAAGAATGACATGCATTGGATTCAGTGGTACTGAAACAGACTCAAGGGCTTTATGAAAAATATTTAAAGATGTGAATTAGGCATTTATCAGTAGAAGTAATGGCAGCCATGAATGTGGATGAAGATACAGAGGTGAGAATTTGGGCTACTCAGTTTGAAATAAAATATTATGAAGCCCTGGTCCATTCAAAACAATGCCAAACCACATCATTCTCAGTAAAGAATTCCAAGTCCCATTTTAGTCTACATTATGTTTGCTCTTGTGTATATATGGTTACAACCCCAATAACGATAATGATAATATAATGATAGTGGTAATTTGACTTTGAATCAAAGTTCTTACCTTAAAAAGGAACTATAAATTAGTCCCATACGGTGTCCTCATATGTCACTAGAACTTTACATGTAGTGACTCTTGTCCATCCTTTATTCACTTATTCATTTATTATTTAGTGATTCGATACAATGTGCATCTATTATGTGCCTGTTCTGTGTTAAATTCCGGGAACATAGTGAAGCTTACCATCTTCTGGAGAAATAGACAGTAAATAAATAACATTTTAAGGAAAACTATTTAAAGCAATACACTTGGCTGGGCGACTCAGTCTCATTCCTTAAATTCCTGTCTTCAAAAAGCTTGCATACATTCTAACTTGTACAAACCAATGTTGAAGTAACTCAACTTTAAGGCCCGAGTGTGATACCGTGTATAAAATGAAGCTTCTTTCTGAGAATTCCGAAAATTTCCTCTCTTCTTCTGACCAATCAGTCTCACTTTATCATCCCACTTTGCTCTTGTGGAAATTGTATCTTTAATCTCAATTTAGGCGCATCACTGACAGCTCAAGGAGTTAATTTTTCAGCGTTTCTCTTTCCTGGGTAGAGTGTTCGCCTGGAATATTTGGGGACAATTTCCATCAACTTTGTGATTGTGAAAGAGAAAGCTCCTGCCACCCAGTAACTGGGAAATGCCTCTGCCCACCTGGAAGAACAGGAGCCCTATGTGATGCTGGTATGAACCAAAGCACTTTAGGATGTCTCTCTGACTCCTAAATATATATTTAGAAATATATGCACACGTATGTATCTTGGAAATATATAGACATTTTCATACTAAAAACATTATTCCGTTAAAGAATATCGCCCCACCACTGCTTGTCACCTTGCCTTAGGGTATGTAGTTGTTACGTTGTAGGCACCCAAAATCAGCAGCACAGCTGACAGAGAGTACCTTGTAAGTACCTCAAAGTATGCAGTTAAACACTATGATCACAAAAGTGATTCAGAGAAATAACTAGAATTAAGGCAATTAAAGTAAGGTCCAGGTGGTATTCTTAGGAACCAAGTTCTCAGCTATTCTTTGGGAATTGAAATCGATACTTTTTCTTTTCACTCACTGGAAGAATAGGCTTGAGTGTAAAATTCTAATTCTTCAGGGACTATCTTTAAAAAAAGAGAAAGTAGATGGAATGAATCATTGACTTATCACTTGCTATTAAACTTAACGGATGCTTACTAGATGAAAAGGTTTTATATTAAATTCATAATAGCCCTGAAAGACTGACTCTGCCACTGATATGACCCAAAGTAGAGCATTTAATCTCAGAATTTACCTTCCTCATCTGCCAAAAAGGAGGGTTGAGGCTATGTATTTCTAAGATCATTTCCAGCACTAATCTATGATTATGTAATCTGGGATTTCAATAATGCTGAGAAAACCTCAGTGACCTTCCAGGCCACAGGAGAGTGCTGGTCACCTGGCACCATCTCTTCTACCCCACCTTGCTTCTGAGAAACAGCAATAAAAACTGCTTTCTTCGAATGCCAGGCACCATTCTAAACACTTTGCTTGTATTCATTTCATCCTTATTGCAACCCTATGAGATTGTTGCTCTTCTTATCCCATTTGACAGATGAGGAAGCTGAGGCTCAGAAAGGAAGAAAGTGGCAGAGCCAAGATTTGAACCCAGGCAGTCTGGCTTCAGACCTTGGGTGATGCTATTAGTAGACAATATTGTATCTATGTATATATGTAAATATCTGTATCTAGTCCAGAACAAGGAACTTCCAGAGACTCATTAAGAGTCTTGTATTACTTCCTACCCCTCCTTCTTCCCTTTTGTGTAGACTTATAGGATAAGGCCAAGGGGTTATGAGTAGTGACTCGGAATCCTGTAGGATCTTCCAACTCAGGAGCTTATTGATATTGACATTTCTTTTCTGCAAAGCTGCTTCATTAAAATCTCTAATTCTTGTGTTTCACTGCACTACAGGTTTCCTAAGAGTCACATCCATGTTTACTTGTCTTTTATCAAAAACGTTTAGAACCAAGTCTAGCACATGATAGCCTTCAGCAAATTTTTGTTGAGGGAATTCTTGCTTCCCTTCTCCATGTTCTTCATGGAGTCACAGTAGACAGAAGTATCTGAACTTCGTGAAATCTAAACTAAATCTGTCAGAATAAACATCCACATGACATCTTGGTGAAGCCACGGTAACATGTCACCAATGAAACACTCACTAAAGGCAGTGCTTATAGCATTGGTGCTTGCATCTAAATCCTAAAGAAAACCACTAATGTGTATTGAATGCGTATTATATGCCAGGCATTTTCATTTATACTAGGCGCCTTTACTATTATCACTATACCCATTTTATAGATGAGGAAGCTGGGAGCTGAAGCACAAAAAAGGTTAAGTAACTTGCCCAAGGTTACACGGCTAGTAAGTGGGAGCTTGGGGATTTGGAACAAGCAACCTGGGCCCAGAGCTAGACTTTTAACATCCCCACTGTACCGCCTCTCAAGGAAAAGAAAGGGATAGGACTTTTCAGTGGTCAATCTGCATTGTCCATTAACCACACGTGCTACTTAATTGAAATTTAGTTTAATTTAAGATTCACCTCCTTAGTCTCACATGACATTTCAAGTGCTCAGTGGCCACACACGGCTAGTGGCTACAGTATTGGATAGCTCAGTAGAGAACATTTCCGTCATTGCAGAAGGTTCTATCGGACAACAGTTAGCAATGACTTAAAACTAGCCACTAAACCAGGAGAGCTTATAGACAGGCCAAAAATTAAAGCCTCACTCTATGGAATTTCTGTGGACTAAATTCGCTATCACATAGTCTCTTTCATCCACAAGTAAATTGCCACGTGACAGTGGATGCTATGTATCAACTTGTGCATTCTAGGTGGGCACCTCAAGGCCTCTCTTGTCGTGAGCTCTTTGGGGTACCCATGGCCTACACAGACATACTGCAGGCTCTTTTATTTGCATTTTTATTTTCAATTAAGCACAGTTCATCTGCGATATTAACTGTGAACAGCTGTGTCTATGCAGGCACTATAAAGATAAAAGACCTCATTTTAATTTGAACTCTGGTAAAGAACCTATTAAACCGCCATAATATTAATTCATAAAAGAATGTAGCAGCTTTTTATTGGATTACTTCCCCACCCCCTTGGTAAATTAACATTTGCAGACATTCAAACAGATGTCTTAAATACACATCGTTATTAATATGAAAATGCGGTATTTTTGTAAATTAAAATCAGATTCTGAACTGCTCAGTAGAGATCCTGACTCATAACTCTTTCAAACAAGAAAACTATGTCTTACCACCAAACTAAGTAATTCTCCCACACACTGGACACAGGTGGTTATGTTAGGTTAAATTTGAAATGACACATAGTTTTTTTTTTTACTTTCATAAAGTTTGATGATTTAAAGAGAAGATTCATTTCAGAGCAGTATTTGTGTCGCCTCCGAAGTTCCTTTTACCTACCTGTAGTTCCTTGATTTAGGAAGGGATTGAATTACTGTTTGCTCACACTGAAACTCTGTAAAAAAAATTAATTGCAAAATTGATATATTTTCCATTTATCTCACATTTAAAATATAACTAGTTAGTTAAGATGAGAGCTAGACCATACTGTAACCTACCTTCATTATCTGAGAAAGAAAAATAATATCAAATAAACATCCACTGCTCGTGGAATATTCAGGGTGACTCTCCAATCCAGCATAGAGAATTTTGAGGCAATAAAGAAATGTTTAACAAAATTTGCTCAGACTCAGAATTTGCTCTAGTACCTGTATCTTTATATTTATATCAATATCTCTACATTTTCCACTTTCCACTTCCTGATTTGGGCTTTCTTCTACATATGCTTGATACCTTGTGTCTTTCCACATCATAGTGCAAAGTGAGGAATGAGCACTAGATGAGAATTTAGAAATCCAGCTCTGTCATTTACCAGGGATCTAACGTTTGAGAAGGTCCCTTAAGACATTCCAAACCTCAGTTCATCTCTTTCTAGAATGAGGGAGCTTACCTCACTGCCTCTCCTACCTCAAAGGTGTTTGTTAGAACCAATTAAGATAATGTATTAGGAACCCATTTTGAAAAACGGCATAGGGCTAGCTGACTGTTATTATTGCAAAGTTAAGTTTCTCTGGTCCTTAAACATTGGTAAATTGAGTTATTTCCCAGTCTTGCCTGACTGCCGAGGAAATGTGAAACCATTTTCTGTTTCCATGGGCTGGGCTTGGCTTTCTTCCCAACCTCACAATCCTTCAGAAACAGAACCTGTTAATTCTCTGCTAATTCCCTGCTGGATATCAGACTAAGACCAAATGCACAGGCAGGGGTGTGATGTTTGAGGGGGCCCCTTTTAGTCCACGTTTCATTATTTTGATAAAGCTAACACTTTTTAATTCCTTTTCTTCATTTCTCTACTGGTTGCAATCACAATGCAATTCAACTTAAAGATAGTTATAACCCTTTAGTACATATAGTATTATTTTACACAGGGGATCTATGGCCCTTTTGACATATTTTAAGAGATGAAAGAGTTGAATTTAAAGTCATTTCCTTTTCAGCAACATAAGCATAAATAATTGTGTTTTCAACATAAAGACAGACTTCATATATTGTGTATTCAGGGTGAGTTTTGCCTTTTTCTGGTCTCAGGACAACTAATCCATTTTCCGTGTTTCCCTCACAATGCACTGCTATTGAATAATCTAATTCTGAGAAGGCACTTTAAACATATAAGTTGCTGTCCTGTCTTCTCGTCTTTTCGATTTTGTCACTAACTTCCTTGACACTCCCCAGCCTCCCCCTGTTTTCCATTAAAGTCCTTACTTTTCTTATATAACATTCTAGCATGGGAAAAAGATACCAATGGTTAACCAGAATTCTTTACAAGCCTATCATTATCTTATTGCATTCCAAGACATAGTAGTAAAAAGACTGTATGATAGAAAAGCATATTTGAATTGGCTTTATTTTTATTTTTCCCTCACGGAATGCAGGTCAGGCCAGTATGGACCCAACTGCTCTCTGAAGTGCCAGTGTGTCCACACAGCTCACTGTGACCCTCTCAATGGGAGCTGCACTTGCCCCCCCCCCCCCGCCCCCGCCAAGAGAATGGGTCCAACCTGAGAGGAATATGGTTTGGACAATCCTCAATAGCCAAACACTAACAGATTCTCAGTGGATGAATAGAATTTTGCTGAGGTTCACCCATGGTTCATCATCTTAACTTTGGCAGAGAAATGTACTTACTCAACCATCTTCAGCCCAGCCTCGCCTGTTGTGAGGTGAAAAACAGGACATCTCAACTTTATGGCCTCCAAGCATAAGTTCCATTCTCTAGCCTACCCTTCCCAACTTCCTTTTGCTGCAGAACATGCCCAAGAAAATGAGAATGTTTTTTCAAGATCCCAAATCATAGTAACATTTTGGACTAATAAATGAAACTTTTTATATGCACAGGAGGTATTTAAATTTGGAAGTAAGAACTGCTTTTCAGTTCAGGTTGGACTGCACTGAAATATTCACACCTATTTACTGAAGACCTCAGTGGCCATTAAGTAAGCTGGATCCTCTTTAGAAATGTCTAGAATTTCATCTACGTGTCCTCGGTATCCTGCTTCACAGCTAAGTCAGCTTCAGATTGTTAATGCATTGTATTTCAAACATGACTTTTGGTGTGGGAGGCTATTAAGACTTTAGCCACATAAATATCAGGGTAAAAGTATGAGGTGCAGACTTACAATGAATCATCAAAATGTTTAGTGGTGTTCTCGCCATCACAGGTCAGCAGACAGGAAGAAAAAGTGAGTAGAAGTGATCAAGGCAAGTGCTTAGCCTGCTCTGAGGGACACAAATTTCCCATGGAGTAGGGCCTGCCTGGAAGGAGAATTTTAATCTACACTGTAACCTTGACCCAAATTGTTCATCGTTTAGGTCAACTCTACAGCATTTGTAAGCGTAAGCCCTGTGATGAGCCCCAGAAAGACACAGCAATAAATATGATTGTATTTTTGCTCTCAACTGGTTTATACGTGTTTAAAATTTCAGACGACTGGTTAATTCACTTTAAAGAACAAAAATTTTCGTGATTAGAAATGTTGTTACTCATGTTATCCATGCTTTATTGGGATAAACATAGAGAATACTGAAATTATATGACTAGTTATTTGACTTATATACTGTCTAGAGTAGTTTTTAAATCAAAATCTATTTAAGATAGACTTGACTAAAGGATTTATGAAAAATGCTTGGTGTTATCAATTCAGTAGAGTTTCTGAGCTTTACTTAACATTTATCTTCCTATATCTCTGCACATTTAACAGAGATATAGCATACCTATAATAGGCAGCCGTGTCAAATTTAATGTTATTAAATAATATGAAGGACTTGATTAGATAACTTCCTAAGAGATTACTTATAAATTTGCTTTGGTCTTAAAAAAGCTGCAATCAGCTTATCCTTTTCTATTCTCTATCTACAGTATTTGAAATTAAAGTTTTTTGTTTATATTTAAATTCATTTTAACTATTTTTATCCAATGAATGGAAAACTATGCTTTATTCTCAATATTTGCTCATTTTCCTTACCTTTTACTTTTCAAGCTTCTCTCAGCTATCCTCATCTGACCTGCAAAGAGAATAAGATATATAAAAGCAGCATTCTTTCTTGGGCTGCCATCCACCACTGGACTCCCTTCATTTCAAGACTTAAAAAAAACAATGATTGCAAACAGGGAAGAAAAGCAAGACACCAGGTTTCTCTTCCTTATTAGAGATGTTGTTATCACCTAGTAAGACAGACAAGAATTCGGCAGAAAAAAAAGTAAGAGATTTCTTTAGGTTGAATTTTTTTCTTATATACTGCTTAACTCTTTATAAATGAGAAGCCACATGTAAACTGTTAAGCATGATTCTTGGCAAATGGCAGATGGTCCATATATTATCTCCCTTCATCCTCTTTTCCACCCCAAGCTCTAAAACTAACTATGAGAGTGGGAAAGCAAAGTCATAGCATAAACCTGTATTTGCACAATCACGTGACCCTTTACACAAAGTGAATTTCACTTTCATTGTTATACCAGTCAACAGGAACCAATGCAAGTTACTGAAGCCCCTTTTCTTTACAAAATTGGTATAGGTTTCCCTTTCATATCAAAAAAGAAAACAGAAAAATATTTAAAATCCAGAAGGTTTCCATTTTACTTTTAGTCACCTTGAAGAATCTTAAGTAGGACACTACAAAAGTTAATAGTCATGTGGTAAGTCATCCGTTCTAAAAATATTCCAGTTCTTCTCTTTGAGGACACTCAAAGTATGTAGATGTCTAAAAATCATTGTAGGGCTTCCCTGGAGGCGCAGTGGTTGAGAATCTGCCTGCTAATGCAGGGGACACGGGTTCGAGCCCTGGTCTGGGAGGGTCCCACATGCCACGGAGCAACTGGGCCCGTGAGCCACAATTACTGAGCCTGCGCATCTGGAGCCTGTGCTCCGCAACAAGAGAGGCCACGATAGTGAGAGGCCTGTGCACCGTGATGAAGAGTGGCCCCCGCTTGCCACAACTAGAGAAAGCCCTCGCACAGAAACGAAGACCCAACACAGCCATAAAATAAAAAATTAATTAATTAATTAATTAAAAAAAAAAAAAAAAAAGGAGGTAAAAATAAAGACTTCCTGAGCCTTTAAAAATCACTGTAGGCAATGACATTTCATTCATGGACCAGCATATAATAAATGTTAATCTTAAATAATTTAACAGATGGAAAAGTGTAAAATAGAATTTCCTTGCAAAATCATATAACAGAATTTTAAAATTCATTTTTTAAGTAACTGGCATGTTAAAATGCTTTAAATTAAGAAAATAGTATACAATGACCCGCATTTCTGAATAAATAAATATAGCATACGTTTTACTTCTATAAGGATTTACCTGAGCTTTCTACATGTCAACAGCTATTCAGGTACAGTAAAGTGTAATTTGGCTACCAAGAAATAATTTGCACAAAATTTTTAAAAATTCAACTGTTGTTTAAAATGAAGCATGATTTAATAGGCATGTCCTCTTTATTTATTTTTTTAAAATCTTTGCTGGAGTATAATTGCTTTACAATGTTGTGTTAGTTTCTGCTGTATAACAAAGTGAATCAGTTATATGTATACATATATCCCCATATCCCCTCCTTCTTGTGTCTCCCTCCCACACTCCCTATCCCACCCCTCTAGGTGGTCACAAAGCACCCAGCTGATCTCCCTGTGCTATGCGGCTGCTTCCCACTAGCTATCTATTTTACATGTGGTAGTGTATATATGTCCATGCCGCTCTCTCACTTCGTCCCAGTTTACCCTTCCCCCTCCCCATGACCTCAAGTCCATTCATGTCCTCTTTAAAGTCCAACATCAAATGAGAATCACTGTCATTGGGTAGAAATACTTTATATTATTCCTTCTACTTTCCCTCCCTATATAATCTGCCCCTTAAATGTAGACATGCTGACCCCAAAAGAAATTCATCCATCCATAATACCCCTTTTCAAAGGTGCCTATGCTGTGATGTTTCAGTCTCTCTCGTTTGAAATACAACATCAGAGTGGGGATTACTATGCTTTTCTGTGATAATATAGCTCAAGTTTAAAGAAAAGTGAGCAGATGTATAGAAGTGCGCTGGCTAATTTGGAGTCTCCATCTAAAAAGCCTGGGATATACCATCTCAGTTTAACACCTAACTTTCCCCTTACTCTTTCTAACTTCTATGTTCATTTATGTAGTTTTCCAGATGAGACAGCTATTTGACACAGGTTAAATTATTTTTAGAGAACTTGGAAATCATTCGAAGAGTTAGTGGCAAGAATGGTATTTCCTTTGTTAGAAATAGCAAAGAGGGTTTGGCTTCTCCTGGGCCTCTTTCACCTTGGTTTCTCCAGGACCTGGTAATACAAATGTAGCAATAATTTAAAAAAGCATTTTGATGAAGTGAACAAATAATAGCAACTGTCTGCACTCTAGGAGTTATGTATGCAATTCAGTTGAAATAACTTTTCATGGTTCTATAACAGAAAAAAAAAAATCAAAGTAGCTGAGCTTTTAAAGTAGATTTCAAAGCAATTCCAAAGTTTTGACTCTTTTTGCTAATCATGTGGAAACTAGTTCTACTTTTCCTGCTTATATTTTAGTTTTTCTAAATCAAAAAACACAAAAACCAATAATTAAGGCCTAGGAAATATATTTAAAAGCAGTAGATATCTCTTTTCTATATTCTTACAAATACTGACATGCTCTTTCATCTCTAAATCTTTTGTCAGGATTATAGGAAACACCATTTAATCACTCCTCATTTTAATGTTTATGTGCAAATAGCTCAAATTTTGAAGAATATTAATTCAAATGACAAATATTAACATTTTAATTAATATTCTTCCACTGGATATCTTAAAAATATATAGAAAATTTCATAATGCCTCTCCTTGGAAAGAATGTAAGAATATCTATGAAATATAATTTTATTGCTCAGACTTCATGAGAAAAATTCAACAATAGTCCATCAGACAAAAAGATTCATGTGAAGAATTGGATATTAAGTGCTTAAGTGTTGACAATATTAGTCTCTTGAAATGTAGAGCATTGGTTTGTGAATAAAATTCCATATGTAAGATTTGGATGAATTTGGTAGCTAGTGTTTAGCATGTATTTGATGAATAATGGAACTGGTAACTGATTAGATATATAAATAGTCCACTGGTAATATTTCAAATCATTTATTGATTGAAAAATGGCCTTCGCTAGTGTCACTTTTTAACTATTACCTAAAAAGCAATTTTCTGTATTTTTTAACTCTCTTCTGAATTTACTAATTCACTCAGAAATATTTATTGTCTACAACACTAGATACTATTGGAGGCATGACAAAATAGTGGTGAGCAAGATGGATGTGTTCCCTGCCCTCATAAACTTACAGTCTAGTATACGATGTTAGCCAAGGAGAACAATGTTATTAAACATTCTTAGCTTTGCAGTGGGTTTTATAGTTCATCAGTCCTTTTAGAGTTCATTAATCCTTTCCTAAGTCTATTTCTCACAAATGTGTTAATTCTCCTATATTAATACACACTTTGATAAATCAAATGTATTCTACCTAACCTTAAAAAATCCACACACCAGGTTTTACTCTTAATGCCACTACAGGAAATGAAATATTTTTTAAAAACTCGTGAAATACCATTTTACATTTCTAGAAAACTATATTATTTTTTGTAATGTAAAAAGGAAGTCCACTTTCAAATTTGTTATTGTAGCTCTAACGGCATGGAGATTTAGGTAGTAGAAGTAGAGAAAAAAAGGAAATATTTCTCTTATTCTGAAAAATGTCATGTTCTTTCAGCATCCACTACTGCATTCTCTGTCGGTCAAGATAAGTGTTTCCCAGTGAGAGAGGAAAGTTTTCAGACATTTTGAAGACTCTGGTTTCATAACAAAGCAAGTAGTTCTCTCAAGCCTTAAAAAATACTTGCTATTTTAATGATATCGGAAAACAAGATCAGATCATTTCTTTTTTAAAAAAATTGGTAAAATACACATAACGTAAAATTTACCATCTTAACAATTTTAAGTGTCTAATTCAGTGGTATTAAGAACATTCACATTGTTGTTCCACAACCACCAAGCATTATTTCTTTTTTTATAGGAAGAACTTCTTGATGCCAGTTGCGTAGTAGGTACAGTCCTCAGCACAAACTGTTGGTCTACTTGAATAACTTAATTGTATACTGCCTGCACTTGTGAATTTTTTCATATTTTGTGAATGTTTTGATTATTTGAAATTATGCTTTCTGTAAGTTTCTTCTTATTTGCTAGGCATTTCTGAAACAAAGACATTTTTCACCTTTAAACA
This sequence comes from Eschrichtius robustus, assembly GCF_028021215.1. Taxonomy (NCBI): domain Eukaryota; kingdom Metazoa; phylum Chordata; class Mammalia; order Artiodactyla; family Eschrichtiidae; genus Eschrichtius; species Eschrichtius robustus. Next base: position 49,075,182 of record NC_090829.1, read on the forward strand.
GTTACACTTTTCTGAAAGATCGTGCAATTAGAAAAGCAGTCATCGTTTGCTAAGCATGTCACAGTTGTAGCGCATCCATTTTTTCATGTTTCTAAACATATTGAAAAAACATCAGACAATCAGCAAATTCATTGTGCTCTATGAGATATTAATTGAATTTGTAATTCTGTTTTGAACAGCCCTCATGAATTTCCCAAATTTGTACCCTTTTCCTAAATATCTGCTCCCCGGAGGCCACTCTGGCCTTGAGGCAATCACAGTATCAAGGAAATGGTACAGAGGCTCTCAAGGCCTTGAGGCCTCAAGCAATGAGTGTTCCATGGAATTAAAAAGTAATCGTATTTAATAAAGAGAAAAGGGGGGAAGGAGAGGAGAATTGCATGAGTCTTATAGTCAAAACAACACCAATGACTAGAAAACTCTGGGTTAAACATAGATTAAATAGTATACTTCACTGAAATGCTTGTTTGGAGCTCTAATATGGATTTGTGAATTTCAAATAGGAAGACACAGTATGCAAAGAATTCCAAATTTTTTAACTAGGTAGTTCCTTTTTTTTTTTTTTCTTTTACGTAGTTCCTTTTTTTAGGAGCGTTTTGAAAAACAAGTGTCCAAAGAAGCACCATTTGTGAAAAATGAGAATATATGTGTACTTGAGTGAGTCCTCAGAATCATGCTTGGTCTGGATATCCTGATCACACAATTTTATGGTGTTTCTAGTAACTGCTTGAGAGGATTCTAAGCAAGGCCTATATTAGTTTATAGTTTCCCACAGATCTGCTATGAGCCAGTAAGTATTTCTCAAAATGGAGCTTTGAAATGCGAAGTAAGATGTTGATGAAACTCTTTTAAAGAGTTCTGCCTTTCTTGTTTGTCAAATTAATATGAGAAATTGAGTAAATGCTTTTTTAAACATTAAGGACAATTAGGAAGATGTGAAATAAATTGTATTCTTTTTAAATGAAATATTATAAAAGTTATACAGAAATATATGTTAGAAAATAAAAGGCTAAGGTTTTGCTAACATCTGGGCATTTTATAGTAGTTTTATATACCATATTTTGAACAACCCATGAGGATTATTATAAATGTGTTAAAAATTCCAAAGCAAGAATGTTTAATAGCACACTGGAATGAACATAATTTCTTTTTGAGAATTGCCAAATGGTTACATAAGTTGTTGTCATATCATAATTGAAGTATGTGGACTCTAGTGATACTAGAGTTATTATGATCTATTATTCTTCACTAATGATCATCATATCATTTATTAAAAGTTTAACATAAATTAACCCCAATTCTATACACACACACACACACACACACACAGACCTATTTATGCTGATGGTGGTGAAAAGTTGTGGAGAATTTCCATCTGGATTATATATTTTAGACACTTTCTGTTAAAACTCCATTAAAAATTCCAAATTATTACAAATAAATGTATAGGCTGTAGTATTCAGAAAAATCATCTTCCTCACTTGTAAACAAACACCTCCAGTTTTATGTGACTTTATGTATATACTTATTTAAATTTAAAAATTAATAAATTGCAATCCCATATGAATCACAATTCATATCGGTTCAGGCTAAAATACATCTTCCATTTGTAATATGAGATACCATAACCTAGCTATATGATGTGTTAGATAACCAAGCAAAACAAGGGTGCAACACTTCTGGAATAGAGAATTTTGTATACTTGGAATCATAGAAGCTCAGAATTGGAAAAGACCTTAAAGCTCCCCTAGTCTTTTTTTTAGGCAAGGAAACCGAGAATCACAGGACCAAAACTTTTTCACCTCTTACCTCCCATCTTATGTCTTTCATCTTTTGCCTTTTGATTCTGCCTTTTCCAAGACATATGAAAAATTCTTCTGGCTTAGGAGAGTCAGAGAACTTTGCTTTACAGAAATTCCTTTGAATTCTAGCTTTGGTGTCATAGACCTTCCCAATTTTCAGTGTCACCATTTATTAGATATTGATGCTATATCTGGGAGCAGTAGTTTCATGCAGATATAAGGAATTGAAGCCAAGGAGAGGTTCATAGTCCTGTAATGATTTCACTGCCCTGTGAATTTTAAACATATATATTTATATTGTCTTTGGCATATATTATTCAAACCTTATATTTTATATGTTTAAAAGACAGTTTAGCCTACATATAACAATATCTTAATTAACCACAGCTATCAATTTCTATAATGAATGATAAGCACAATTCCTAGATTCAATCCACACAAACATTTAAGTTTAAACATGTAATTCTTAGCAATTATACTCCAATAAAGATGTTAAATAAATAAATACCTACATAAATACAAAAATAAAAATAAATATGTAATTCTTTAAGTTTATTATGTAAGTGCCAAAGAAACCTCTGAGAAACATTATTAGTAATACCTCCACCTGTAGCCATAAGGAAAAGTTGCATTAACTTTTTTTTCCATTAGTGTGAGAGCACTTGAAATGGAAACCACACTGATAACAATGAATCTATTCCACATAATTTTAACTAACCAAGTGTACTGCCTTATATTTTACTTACTTGACAAAGATACGTTCAAGGTAATTTAAAATAATTAAATAAAAATGAGTAATCTGAATATGTGTATACTTCTAAAGCAATGGTTACCAAATTTGATCAGGAAGCATCTGAATATCATGGTGATCAAGGTAGAATATGAATTATTAGGATATTTGATCATATTAATGAGTTGGAATCAGTGCTTCTTAGAGAAACTATAACTCTATTATAGGTACATGGTGCAAAAATCTTAGACATGAATATATATGACCACATTTATTAACTGTCCAGTTAGGCACAGTCACCTTTCTATACGTATTCATAAAATACATATTTTATGATACTTGGACATTCACTTTGTCAGACTCAACAATTATCAGGCATCAGTTTTTTAAAGGAAAACTTATTGGTCAAACTGTTAAAAAATCTAATCAAATGTGAACTGGAAGAAAAATTGGCCATATTCAACTAAGCAATGGAACCCTTTTCCAAGTTTTCAGCCCACCATTGTATAGTTTGAGAACTATTGCTCCAAAGTCTATATTATGGTTTGTTGATTAATAATTTAAATAGTAGGTAAAAACGGTGACTACATTTCAATCTGTGAATATATAATTTTGGAAAATAGAGAACATAAAAATTTACTCAATAATGTACTTTTTTAAACAAAGGCGTATTTTAAAAATGGTGCTTATTTTGAACAAATGTTTTGATGAGACATTTTTCTCTGCAATAATGTATGTGTTAAGAGTCATAAACATAACTGAAATATTAATTTTGGAACGAACTCCAATAAAAATGTTAAATAAATAAAAAAATACCTACATAAATACAAAAATAAAAATAAATAAAAAATAAATATGTAAATCAATAGCTAGCAATTAAAAAAATGTTAAATAAGTCTGACATTTGTTAGATCCCCATGAGTCGATTTGACAATGTCAATTAACTGACTGACACGGTGCTTTTTCCACTCTGGTTATTTGAAAGGGTTGTTGTGACACATTAATCTCTTTAAGAGGTTTTCCTCTCCCCTTAATCTCCTTGTTCTAGTCTGGCTTTTATAGATTTTTTTTCTCTTGTATGTTATATCCTGATTTCATTTTTTTCTTCTTTGTAAACAGTAAGAATATCTTATCTTTTCTAACTCACAGAGTTGGTGCCAAATTATTTGTCCATGAGGGAATATCCTTAAACACTAAAGTATTATATGTATGTTATTATTACCCTTTTCATTATTATTTAATCAAGCAAAATGCGGTGAATCAGCTGGCTCCGTGTACAGATAAAGTGGTTTCTACAGATGTTTCTTCTCAAGCTGATTATGTATGTTTATCTTTGGGTAATAATAATAATTATATAATTGGCTAATGACATTTATCAAGTTCTTAATATACACCAGACACCACAGTAAGCATTTTTCAAACATTTACTTAATCTTCACAATAATTATTTGGTAGATACGAGTTTACATCTGATTTTTCTTTTTAACAGTTGAGAAAGTTAAGACCTAAAGGAGTCTAATCACTTGCTGAGGTCATAGGGCTCATAAGTAGACAGAGCTCAGGTTTGCTTGATTCTGGAGGCCAAGTTCTTGTCTATATTATGCGTGCAGTTCTAAAGCACTACCATATAGGATGAAGAGCTATAGCTGAGAATTTGAGAAAGTAATAAAATTTTGGCAAAGCTAAACGAGAGTGGGCTTATACTCCAGATTCTGATCAACACATGTAGATTTAATCACATTTTCAACCACTACCATTTTTGGCACATAAAAAAATGTGTGCTGTGTGTGTGTAATTTTTTTTTTGATATGTGTACAAGCAATGATTAAGCAAATGGTATCTCTGAGTGACCTTAACTTTTTTTTTTTAAATTTATTTATTATTTATCTATTATTTATTTTTGGCTGTGTTGGGTCTTCGTCTCTGCGCCAGGGCTCTCTCCAGTTGCGGCAAGTGGGGGCCACTCCTCATCACGGTGCGCGGGCCTCTCACCATCGCGGCCTCTCTTGTTGCGGAGCACAGGCTCCAGACACGCAGGCTCAGTAGTTGTGGCTCACGGGCCTAGTCGCTCCGCGGCATGTGGGGTCTTCCCAGACCCGGGCTCGAACCCGTGTCCCCTGCACTAGCAGGCAGACTCTCAACCACTGCGCCACCAGGGAAGCCCTCTGAGTGACCTTAACTTTTGACAAAGAAATTCACACTAATTCTATCTGTACCTTGTTCTCTCCCAATTCCAAACCAGATTTTTAAAAATCAGAATGAAAAAAAAAAAAAAATCCCTAGGGTGATTTAACTTAGGTATTACATATTTTGGTTTTTAACTGACAACAATATTTCCAAATATCTCTTGCCCCTATTTATCTGTCCACTTAACTTCAGACCTTACAGACATTCTTTACTGGAAAGAGGAATCAGGTTTTCTCTTCATATTTGTGGGAATGTAATACTCCATTTCTCAGGATTCATTGAGATGGAACTTAACATTCTTTATTTTAAAACTTTTGATGATGGCTCTTTGAGTGTACCAACAAATCCAGCATCTCTACCATCCCCTCCGACTTATGTTTCTACATCCTTGCTCTACCCTTGAACCCATCACACCTTCCTGCCATTCTCTCTGCTTGAAATACTCTTTATTCTCTTCATGGTGAGGTTATTTATCCTTAAAAGCTCATTCAAAGAGTCTAACCTCATCCTAACCGCCCCCCCCCCCCACCAAAAAGTATAAAGAAGTTTTCTTTTCAGGCTTCTGCAGCACAGAAGCTGGCAGATAAAGGGACGGAAACAATGATTTATGGAATTGTCAACTTCATTAAAAATGAATTAGAGACTGATCTACCTGTCAGGAGGCCTCCTCTCTTAGAAAATTTAGAGCTCCTTGTTTAAATTTCAAACACTCATTCCCCTTGTGGCTATAATTGGCTTGGACAAGCAATAGCCAAATGAACATATGTGGACAGTAGATGCCAAATAATGCAATTTTATTGAAATATTCATGTGGCTCTTTTGTTGGCGGGAGAGTATACTGTTATCTCACCATATATACTTAGTTCGAAAAATGCAGCATAAGGAAAAAACCAGATCCCATCTGCCAGACAAAATAGCTATAAAGTGGAGAAATAAGGTTTTTAATGAATCCATTGAGAGTAACTTGAGTTATTTTTTAATGTAACAGCAAATAAACTCTTGAGCAGAGCTGCATAGCCACGTAGTATTCTTTTAATTTATAGCTAGGCCAAATCCAAATCCTGGTTTTAGCTAAATTAGAATGTTCCCAGAAGAGAGAATGATTAGACAGTACAAATGAGCTCTAAAATCTGGCTCATTGTCTAAGGGGACTAGAATTCCATCCTCAATTCAAGACAAGTAAACATTTCTCCATATATTCATGAAACTCACTGCAGAACTTGGCTGGATTTTTCTGTTTTCTTTAGCACATGTCCACAAAAACAAGAGCTCTTCCATATTCCACTCTGAAGGAGTGTGGGATAAGATCAAACACCTGTTCTTTCTTCTTTCTTGGCCAACGTTGTCTGTCTCCATTTTCAGACTTCTATTTTAATGAGTGCTTTTTTTCTACTAATAGACTCATTTGCAATATAACTCATTCAGTTGATTTTAATGATTAACGAAAGATTCTTTAACAACAAGGTCCCACTGTATAGCACAGGGAACTATATTCAGTATCCTGTGATAAACCATAATGGAAGAGAATATGAAAAAGGATATATATATATCTGAATCACTTTGCTGTACAGTAGAAATTAACACAACGTTGTAAATCCACTATACTTCAATAAAATAAATTTTAAAAAATAAGATTCTCTATATTGGTAAAAATTAATTACAATGTACATTGTGTAAAGCAAGACATTGTAAGCAATCAGAGGTATTTGGGGTTTGTCACTATTGAGATGCATTGTTTTCCTTAATACGTCACAGCAGGGAGAAGAACTCTGCAGAAACAGGACTTTGAATCCTTCATTTGTCCTGTCCCAATTGAGTATCTTGGACTGTAGTTTAACATGCCTGTCTCAAGAAGGGAATAACTCAACTCAGGTCCCATCTGTTTTACAGGCTGATGTGGGCGTGTTCATGTTATCATCATGAAGCCTTACAGGTTGTTTATGTAATTACGTATGAAGGCATTTACAAAATTCCGTGCCTCTTAGAGTCAGGAAAACTTAGGTTGTTTCCCAGCTCTACCTCTGGGCAGCTGGGTGATCAAAGCAAAATATTATCTGTTAAACTACATTTTACTCACCTGGACAGAGAGGGACAAATTTCTTCACTCAAAGTTAATGAGATGTCTAAATGAAAACAGAGAGCACAGTGCCTGGAACACATAGATACTCAATAAATACAAGTGGAATTTGGACTAAGTAGTATAAGAAAATCATCTGAATCATCGCTCTAGGACTTAAGTCTTTGAGTAGAATAAGTATAAATATCGAAATTGCCCAGAATTTTAAATATATATATTCTGTTATTTTTACTGGAAGATGAATGGTTATTGGTATTTGTAACAATGTTTCTAATACTATTTGGCTGGTTCCTAAAAGAATGGTGTTACAAGATTATTTGCTTCCTATCTGGGGCTGACAAGAGGTGAGGGTGTCACACTCATTGGAGATCACACAACGGGCCTCCTCAGCTAGGGGGCTGGGATGTCTGGGAAGGTGAATCAGAGAATGTCTTGTGCCGTTTTTGAGTAAGATGGTGCGGAAATTGATGGCATAGCGAAAGGGATGGATAGCATGCGTCATGTCTAAATGTGTGGTCAGATGAGTGATAGAAATCTGAGCCCATCTTATTCTTTCTGATTTGCCTTAAGCCCCTACAAACCCCAAGCCAAGTGAACCCCGCCCTGCCATTATAATACAAAACACATTATGGTAAATTAGACAAGTCACTATATTCTGTCACTTCTATTCTTTAAATTGGAGGCTTTATCATGAGGAATTTACTGCTCTTTTAGCATTGTTCTCAAGGGCGATTTGCCCCTGTGACTCCCAGCACAAGAAGTCAGCATCTCCTGTCAATGTGGGAGGGAAGTGGGAGCAGGGTGGGGGAAAGAAAAGTGAGGAAAAGGAAAACCAAGACTTCTGACCTCTAGAGTGTTGGGCAAATATGTTAGCAGTGTTTAAAATAATAGAATCCAAGGGTTGAAAAGACCTTAAAAACCCCATAGTCTTAGTTCTCACTCAGTGAAGCAATCATTTTTATAACCATATGTCTGATACCCATCCAACCTCTTCTTGAATGCCTTCAGTAATTCTTGAATATCAATCTGTTCCCTTGTTACTAGAAATGTCTTTTTAAAATTAAGACAGGTGCTAAACTCCATAGAACTTCCAGTCGTTGGAAAATAAGTCTTGTTATTACTCTACTTGACAGTCTTTCGAAGGGTTGAAGCTAGCTTTTATGTTTCATTACTCTTTTTTTCTCCAGGTGAAAAAGCATCAGTGCTATAACCGCTCCTTATATCCTTTGCTGACATCCTCTGAAAGTGCCCCAGATTAACAGTGAGTCCTTTTCATAATTACCGAAGCTATAGCTGTTGTTTAAAATAAATTATTATATAAAACAGTTTTTTCTGAATACTTAAGTAATAATATTCATTGTGTCAAATCACCCATAATCTCACCCCAAGATAACCACTGTTGACATTTTCATGTGCTTCTTTTCATCTTTACATACTTTATATCATTTTTATAGAATGGATTATATACACAATTTCGAACCCTGCTTTTTTTCTAATGTTATGTTTGAACAATTTCCTATCTCCTTAACACTCTTTGAGAAGATGTCTGCAGTAATTCATCCTAAATCTAGCATTCTAAATTCTATCTTGATAATATCTTCTTCTTGACCCCTTCACCCTAAGTATCTGCAGAAATTCTTTCTGAAGCACTTTGTCAACATCAAGACTATGGCTATAAAGACTTGAAGCACTTGGCAGGTAATCATTGATAACAAAACACTTCAGGTACAATAGAAAGCCAGTGTTTTTTTGTTTAGAAAGTTGGTTGAAACTGAGAACACTTCTCTCTCCTTTGTTGACCAAGTCTTCCTTATTGAAAAGACACTTCTGAAGCAGATAAAGAAATTTACACTCTCTATTCATAAGGTATTTAATCTTTGTATTCTCATGATGACACACTGAGGGCCATTAGCCGAGGAGACCCTCTCCTGATGACAGAGGTGGATCCCCAGTGAAAGGAATCAAGTGAAGGTAAAGCAGCACAAGGCTTTGTAACCATAGTTACTTTAAGTCTAAGATTATAAACGTATTGTTTCCATTATGAAAGATGCATTAACATTCCTGTTTGTCCAGTCTTAGAAACCTTGTTATCATGGCTAGCCTGTTTACTTACTTATCTCTTAAGGGATGGCTAGGCTTAATTAACACTTAAACATTAACCTTGAAGATATATCCTGGGAGTGCCAGAGAGAGGGGATAGAAATCTTTGAAAATGGGATGGAGTAATCTCAAAGAAATGCTGAAATTCTGAGAGAAACAAAAACTTTATCTTATGAGCCTCTTCAAGAATTTGCTCCTACCAACTTGGAAAATTCTAGAAATGCCCACCTATGTCATTATACATGCACCTGAATGAAGTGAAGGGTGAAATGGGGGGACTTTGGAAAGTAATCCTTAAAAAACAAAGTTGCTATATACTTTGCAGCTAATCATTCATCTAGTTGTAGCAGATGTTTTCTTGTAAATGGTAAAAAAAATATTCCCAGTAACCACTGGAATGGTTCACATATTCATAACAATGAAGTAGAATGATCTTTAATGACTAGGCTGTCACCACATTTAGGGAAATTGCTTCCTCAGTTATTTTTTTCTCTCTTTGTAGCAAACATCCTGAAAACCATACTGTACTATCATTTGCATGAGAAGTTGGCTATTGTAAACCACTATATCAATTACGGAAGTACTGTAGTGTTGCTATTTCCATGGGGATTTTCAAAGAAAGGATACCAGTATGAGTTGTCTCTAACTATTTATAATAAATTTCCAGGGTTAGGAGTTTTCAACTGGCTTTTCAAAAATATTATAAACTCTAGTGTTAGACTTTTGAGATTTGAGATCTTCTCTAAAGTTTCTTTCTGCCTTGTAAAGCAAGGAGAAACTTAACTTTCACTCAACACAGGACCATATTAGTCAATATGATAACCCTCCCCAACATGACTCCTATGCATCCTGCAGAATTTAGCTTTAACATAACTTTCTCAAAGAAACCTTCTGTTTTGCTGTGCTACATTAACCAACACACCACCCCATTACCTGATCACATTTTACACCCTCATAGTACCCTAAAGTTCTTCATGTAACTTAGCACACTTTTAATGCTCACTCAGTACCTGTCTTCCCCACCAAGTTTAAAACTATATCAAAACAGGGACAGGGACCTTATCTATGCTTTCTCAGTGCTGTTTACTCAGAACCAAACGTAGTGCTTTGCACATGGCTGGCCCTCCACAAATGTTTGTTGAAAGAATAAAATCGAGGCATTACATATACCTAGAGTTTTTGAAGCATGAACTTTTCTATAATACCACATTACTAGTTTTATATAAAGAGTATATCATACTTTGGAAGGCAAAATCTAGTACATCTGAATTGAGGCACACCAATGGTTAGTGACACAGTTTGCCATCTTGGGGGAAACTCAAAGTTATTTCCCTCTCACTCTATTCTCTATTCTACCTCAGGAGGAAGATAAACATGAAGAAAGGACAGTATTGGGTCATGCACAAAGGTACAAAACCCTCCATGTGATGATAAAAGAGGTTAAAACATCTTGTGTTCTGCTAGTAAATTTTCTTTGTAATTAGGAACCAATTTCCACACTCTTGGTAACTGAGAATACATGCTCTAGTGGAGAGAAATTGAGACTCCATGATCAAAGGAAGCCTTTTAAAAGTATATATTATTATTTCTAATTATCTGGACCAGAATATTTGCTTTTGTACATCAAATACTAATACTGTGTTGTTTTAAATAGAAATTATATTATATAGTAAAATTTTTTAATTATCCTCTTTGTAAAGTCTCTCTATTTTCAGAGTATTGAAATAGTTATTCCAGTCTGAAGAGAAGAGGCAAATCTCCTGTGCAGAAGAATTCCAAAAAATGTCCATAGACACTCTACCCCAAAGGAGGTGGGGCATAACTTCCCATTACTTAAGTATGGGCTGTGCATAGTGACTTCTTTCCAAAGAATATAGTATGAAAGGCAGGGGCCAGGAATAACTTAACAGCAGAGAAATCTGACAAACACTTCCTCATGTAGGTGAACATCAACAGGGATAAGTCATGTTGGTAGTCTGTACCCTTGATATGATGTGAAGAAAACGATACCTTACTTCTGTGGTCTTCCCCCTAAAATGCAACATCACAGCCTAATTATGAGAGAAACATCAGTCAAATTCCACAAAATAGCTGACCAGTACTCCTCAAAGTGATCAAGGTTATCAAAAACAAGGAAAGTCAGAAATTGTCACAACCAAGAGGAGCATAAGGAAACATGACAATGTAGCATGATATCTTGGATGGGATAGAACATTAGGTTAAAAGCTAGGAAATCTGAGTAAAGTGTGTGCTTTAGTTAATAATAATGTATCAGTATCAGTTCATTAGTGGTAACAAGTGTACCCTACTAATGTAAATGTCAATAGAGGAAACTGTATGGAGGAATTCTCTGTAGTACTTTGTAATTTTTCCTTAAATCTAAAATTGTTCTACATTAGAAAGTTAATTTTTTTAAATGACTCTTGAAACCTTAGAAATTTTACTAGATTAAAATTCTTATGGTCATAATTTGAATTCTATTTACTATAGTTGTTCTAAAAAGAATATGGACTGTATTAGCTTCCTAGGGTTGCTATAACAAAGTACCACACACTGTGTGGCTTAAACAACAAAATTGTCTTATAGTTCTGGTATATAGAAATCTGAGATCAAAATGTTCAACAGGGCTGGTTCTTTCTGAGGGCTGTGAAGAAAAATCTGTTCCATACCTCTTGCCTGGCTTCTGATGATTTGCTGGCCATCTTTGGCATTCCTTAGCTTGTAGATGCCTCACCTTGATCATCTCCACATGGCATTATCCCTGTGCGCATGTCTGCTTCTGTCCAAATTTTTGTTTTGTAAGGGTACTTGTCATATTGGATTAGGGTCTTCCTTAATGACCTCATCTTAACTTAATCATCTCCAAAGACCCTATTCTCAAATAAAGTCACATTCACAGGTACTAGAGGTTATGATTTCAGTATCTCTTGGAGGAATATGTTTCAACCCATAATGAACACAGTCTTTGAATTCTAAGTGTCTGTTCATCTAGGAAGTCACCTCACTCATTGGATGACCATATGAGAGGGGTAGGGTAAGGATGGTACTAAAATTTTCTTCTAAGCCTGTATCTGCTACTTACTGAAAGTGATCCTGGAATTAACTAACTACTGACCCTTTTATAGGGCCAATCAGATTCAGGCTTTACTACATTTGAGTTGATACAATCATAGCTAAATCTAGAATTGTAACTTTTAGCTACTTCTTAAATTGATAAGAATTTTTAAGCTCAAATGAATATATGTACATCGGACTTGGATGTGCATACTTCTCTCTTCTTGTCCCCACTCCACCTCTCCATCTTCCCAGCTTCCAACCATGTTCAATAGTCAAAGTGTTCAAATATGATTATAAAGCACAGAAACTGATCAATCTTAAAGAATTTTTCAAGACATAGTTCCAAGAAATCTGCTCAGCCCAGCCAAACCTTTTGAAGATGATCTGTTGGTAGTCAGGAGTAAATTATAGACTCCTTAATCGACCAGACTTATAACCCCACTTATGTGGTTATTTATCCTGTCTCCCTTCGGACCTGTTACAGTGGATACACTGCTGTTACTTCTTTTAAGACTAATGTATCAATTTGAGCTTCAAATCACATCACTTCAAAGAGCCACAAAATAAACAATATAAATAAGTAAAATATGTACTTTAGACAGTACGTTAGATAGTAATAATTGTTAAGGAGAAAAATAAAGCATGGAAAGGCAATGTGAAGTGTTAGACTTGGAAATTCTAGATAAGGTGTGCAGGAATGGTCTCATTGAGAAGGTAACCATAGAGTAAAGAACTAAAAGAAATGGAAATTTAGACATGTATATATCTGCAGGGAGACAAACAATAACGTCCCGGGCAGAGGGAATAGCTAATGTGAAAGCACTAAGGAAGAGGCATGCCTGGCATGTTCGAGGACAAGGTAGTTGAAACAGAGAGAATGAAGGGTAGAATATTGAGATGACATCAAAGAGCTATCAGGGAACCAGATCATTTAGGAGGTTGTTCAACATACTATTTTGGTTTTTACTCTGAGTGATGTGGAAATCCATTGAACTGATTTTGAAAAGAGGAATGATAGGAAAATAATTATGTTTTCTGTGTAGAGAATAAATTATGGAGAACTAGGGGCAGAAAAAGGGAGACTAGTTAGGAGCTATTGCATTAATCCAAGCAAGAGAAGATGGTGTTCAGGATGTCAAGTAGAGTGGGAAGAAGTTGTTAATGTTTGATGTAATTTCATGCAGAACAAAGAGAATTTGCTGATGCAATGGATGTGGTGAGTGAGAAAGAGAAGAGAAAAAAACCAGCATGATTTATGAAAGAATTATATTACTCTTTGAGATAGGAAGGATTACAGAAAGAGCTAGAACTTTATTAGGGAAAGACAGACATCAGGAGGTCAGTTAAGTTTGAGATACCTATTAGATTTTCAAGTGGAAATGTCAAGTAAGCTCTTGGAGAGTTGAGTCCAAGATTTAGGGGAAAAGTCCAGGTGGGAGACATAGAGTTTTGAGCCATTAGCGTATAGATGGTATTTCAAACCTTGAGACTGGATGAGGTGACCTAGGCAATGAGTGTAGGAAGGAAAGAGAAGTGGTCCAAGGACTGAGCCCTGGATGTTTCAGCATCCCTTAATTTTCATTCTTCCTCTGATGTTCCTCTTGTGTATTTTCTGCAGATTGATCTGCCTTATAAATAACCATTAATGGTTGGCATTGCTCTACTGTATGTCAAACTTAAAAAGCTACAGTAATTAAAAGAACATGGTATTGGCTTATAAAGATATAATGAATAGAATCAAGATTCCCATCAACAGACAGATGCGTATATGGACATGTGATTTACAACTACAGCGGTACCGTAACAGTGGGGAAATATGGTCTTTTCAATAAAAGATACTGGGAAACTTGACTATGAATAGAAAAATTAAAAGAAATTTGACCTTATTTCGTATCATACAAAAACATCAATTCCATATGTATTGTAGATAGTGGGGAAATATGGTCTTTTCAATAAAAGATACTGGGAAACTTGACTATGAATAGAAAAATTAAAAGAAATTTGACCTTATTTCGTATCATACAAAAACATCAATTCCATATGTATTGTAGACTTAAATATGAAAGGTAAACAATAAAGCATCTAGAAGACAATTTGGAGAATATATTCATAATCTTATTATAAGTGAAAACTTATTAAATGGGAAACAAAGCACTAACCATAAGGAAGTATTGAGGATATATACTAAAATTGAATATTTCTGTTCATCAAAATATACCATTAAGACAGTTAAAAACAAATCACCAAGAGGAGAAACATGCTTTCAACACGTATTGCCGATAAAGAGCTTTTTTCCAGATTATGTAAAGAACTCTCACCTAGGAGTAAGAAAGAAGCAGACAACCCAATAGAAAAAAAGGACAAGAGAACTGAAAAGGCACTACACACTCAAACACTGTGGCAGCAAATATCCAGTAAACATCCAGAATATATGAAAAGATATTCAAACTCACTAGTAATCAGGAAAATGCAAATTAAGATCACCTAAAGAATGACTAACTTTAAAAATACTGATGATAATAAATGTTAGGGCCAACAGGAATTCTCACACACTAGAACTGGGTGATATAGTACTACAACTACTTTGGAAAAATGTATCTACTAAAGGTGCCCATATTTTATGACCCCCCTAATTTTACTCTTTAATATGCGCCCAAGATAATGCAAAACGTGCATACCAGGAGACATGCACAAAAATGTTCATAGCAGCATCATTTACCATAGTCAAAATTGGAAAAATGTCCTTTAAAAGTACGGTTAAATAACTTGTGGCATCGTCATGAATGGCTGGATGTAATTGTGAGTGAAAGAGTCCAGGAATAAATAAATAAATAAATAAATAAATAAATAAATTTATATACAGTATGTATGTATGACTCAAAGTTAAAAACAGGAAAAACTGGAGTGTTTAACAATACGTGCTTTGATGGTATTAATAAAAGCAAGGAAATCATTAGCCTAACATTCAAAGTACTGGTAATTTTCAGGGGGAGGGAGTGAGAGAGAGGAGGCACAAAGGGGCCTGCTGGGCACTGACAATATTTTATTTCATGGTCATGATGATAGTTACATGGGTATTTGCTTTGTGATAAATAATAATTGCACTTTCAGACAAGAAAAAATGATTGAATTAGGAAACTAAAAGCTCAACTACAAATTTTTGTTTCACTTCCAAAATTATTTTTCTGTTACAATTCAAGAAAAAATAATATTTTTGTTATAATTATTAACAGGCTTGTTAAAAAAGCCTGCCTACTGCCATGATGTATTGTATGTTTCTTTTGACTTTTATGCTTGGGTCAGCTCTAGAAATTGGTAGAGCACCATAAAAGAAAACAAAAGAGGGACACAGAGCAGCGTGATCATATCAGACCAAGAAGAAGAGCCTGTGATCAGGGAGAGCAAAAGTTTTCTCACTTGACAGTCTGATTGATAGGTACTCTGATTGATCTTGGACCCACTAATGAGCCTAAAAAGAAAGTATTTTGTAATCGATTATTAATATCTACTCTCTTAGTCCATACAGGATGCTATAACAAAACACTACAGACTGGGTGGTGGAAAACAACAGAAATTTATTTTTCACAGTTTTGGAGACCTGAAGTCCAAGATCAAGGAACCAGCTTGATAGCCTTCTGATGAGGACCCTCTTCCTTGTTCATAACCAGTGCCTTTTCTCTGTGTCCTCACATGGTGGAAGGGGTTACGGAGCTCTGTGGGGCCTCTTTTATAAGGCACTACTCCCATTCATGGGGGCTCCACCCTCATGACCTAGTTATCTACCACAGTCCCACCTTCTAATACTGGGCATTTGGATTTTAATATATGAATTGGTGGGGAACAGATTTTCAGACCATAGCATCTACTATTAGTAGATATTTGCTATATTTTTCCTAAATTATACAATTCCCAAGAAACAAATTAGCTCTAAATCCTACTAAAAGATAAATTTGGGGAGGTAATAGTTCAGTTAAACCTGGGCTTAAATAGAAGTCCCAAATACTGTGATATAAATTTGGCTTGCATTTTACCTTCTGAATAAAAAGACAGTGTATGTATTTTCAGTGTGTGTGTGTGTGTGTGTGTGTGTGTGTGTGTATAAGGAATGGAGTTGTGTGGGATGTGAGGTGGAGAATGACTTCTCACTAACAGGAAAATCATTAAATACATTCTCAGCAGAGAAGAGAGTTTATGTAAGATTGACTTGGAGCACAAAGACTTCTCTTAGCATAATCCTTTATATTTGTATTTAGAAAGTGCTTAGACTTAGGATAAATATTGGAAAATACTTGGGAAAAATATTGGAAATAGTACCAATTTAAAATCAGAGCCTTGGTTTCTAATTTCAGTTATGTCACTAGTTAGGTATGTGAACTTGTGCAAATTACTTTTCTACTCTGGACCCCTGCTTCTTTACCTGTCAAGTGAGCAATTAGGACTACATGCTCTCTGCATTTCCTTCCAGCTCTAATAGTCTGTAATTCTGTGATGGAGACCGTTCGATTAGGTGGAAAAACCGTGAGCATTGGTGTCAGGCCTTTGTGACACACAGTATCTTACTTAGCCTGTCTGAACCTCATTTTGTCATCTGTAAAATGAGGGTGAGTATATCTACATCATTTGATTGTGAAAGTTAAAAAGAGATGAAATTGTTAGTCAACCTGGTGCTTAGATGTTAATGAGCTTCCAAAAATGGTAAATTGTAATTCGGGCTGAAATCATCTGCATAAAACTATCTCACCTACTTCAGACTCCAGGAGTTCCCCTTTCTTCTGATCTCAGAACAATTAGTGTCTGGGTCAACCATTTGCTAACCCATCCATCATGTGACATCTCTTCCATTTATGTGTTAAATATTAACTAAATATTATATTACCTTACTAGTAATGATAATAGTGGCCTTTACCTATCACTGACTATGTACCAGGCACTGTGCTTGGTAATTGCATAAAATCCTCACAGCAGCACTGTGAAGTAGGTACTTCCTTGCTTGAGGGTTAGGGCCAGGTCATATTTCATTAAATACCCACACAGCGCCAAGCACAACACCTTGAACTTGGTAGATGCTCATTACACATATTTTTGATTGCCTGAAATGTGGCAGTGGGTCCCCTGCATCTCCCTCTAATGTATGTAGTTATTTGACTTATAAGAAATTTCTGTCCCTGACTGTAGTCAGCTACTGAATTTATGTTTGACAAGAAAACCATAGAGTTTGGCAACTCTGCAGTGATAGGTGATGTGTGATTCATTTGGGGAAGAATAGACATTTTCTATTCAGACTCTGAATTCTTTATGGTTCTTATGGTCTTATGGTTAGTTAATCATGTCTCTAGGAATGCATGACTGAGCAGACAGGTTCAAAGGTAGGAGACTTTAATCAATTACTCCATTGTATGTTTCCAGATATCATCTTGTCGCCCACTGGTAATATTTTCTATACCCACTGCTCAGATGTATGAGATGAATACAGTCTGGTGTTTGTTTATCTTGAGAGAAATTCCGTAATACAGGAAGCAGGGTCCAAGCTGGAAGCACTGGGTACCTAAGATCCAGAACACTGTGACCCTTCAAAGCAGCCAGGAGATTCCCCCCAATAAGTCACATCTTTCTGTATCCCAAGGAAGCTGCCTGGCTTGGCACACAATGGGAGATTCATGGGAACACGCCCCTCTCCAAAGAAGCTCCAAGGAAGGAATCAGAAATGGTTCTGGAAGCTTCTCAGCCACAGAGGTAGCAGGGTGAGAGCTGGCAGAAGTCACAGAGAGCCGTCATTCCAGCTGCTGCTCTCAACCCTTGCTGCCAGGAGGCTGGCACAGCAGTTCCTCCTCAAGTAATTACTCTTGGCCTCCTTAAAATACCCCCAGGTTCCCAGTGGATGTTTTTCTTCACTCTCCCCATGAAATCACTGGAATCTGGGCAGTGGTGGGGGCAGGGGACTAGTATGGTAGGTACTGAACAATCCCAGTTTCACCGGTGGGAGGAATGGCCCTGTAAATCCTTTCCAAGAGGGCCCACCAAGTCCTTCAGAAAGAAGAAGCAGCCAGTGACATGAATACGATTATTGTAATGGAGCAAAATGTGTGACTCCTGGGGATTCTGTTAAATTCAGCAAAAGTGAATGCTACAGTTAAGCCATATCCCTGGGGAGCACTAACCCTGAAGCAGACTTATTAATTAGGGCTTCTGAGGGGCACAGCAAAGGCAGGAGTGGGGAGAACTTTTTTAGTTACAGAGACAGAGCTCCATTCTAATCTGCTTCTTTCTATGGGGGCAACTCTCGTATCTTTTTTTTTTTTAAACCAAACAGTTTGAGCTGCTTGCTTACCAGATCCCTGTCATGCCAAAGAACATTTTCAATTCAAAACGAGAGCAGAAAAAAACTTTTTAAAAATGAATCAGTAGGTGGAGCTCTTTCTTTTTATTTATTTTTCAATCCAAGGTCCCATTTTTAGTGAGGGACACAGAACTTTTAAATGAAAAAATGGGCATTTTAAAAATGAAAACACGTATACGATGTGCTTTCCTAATTGAAAGGGTATATTGTGAAATCATTACTGTCACAGAACATTTGCGTTGCATGCGAATGCTTAAGCAAAGAAAATATATAAACCTAAAATGACTTTAGCAATTTGAAAGTGATAGTGGACATCTGTATTCAATAACTTTTTGCTGGTAACTGGTGTTTAATATTTCATGTCAAATCAAGAAGAGTGATAGAAGGTTTGCGAACACAGAGATGGCTGGCATTTTTGCAACACAGCCTGCCCTTTGTCATATTCACCATAAAGAAACCTGCTGTAGTGAGGGTTGAAACTGCACCAGAGTGACTCCTTTTTTGGAACTTATATAAACTTCCAAAATACACGGGGCTCTATTTTCCTTTAGAATGATGTCTATAAGAAACAAAGGTTAAAGGACTTCCAAAGCTTATTATTTATTTAAGAGAAAAAGGGGTGTGTGTGTGTGTTGGGGGTAGGGGGGGTTCTTGAAAGAAATTACAGAAGAATAAATCATCTAGAACAAATCTTACCTTTGTGTTTTCGTCAATCCTGATTCTTTCCTAGTTGGTGTGCAGTGATGTTTAGGAGTTTGGTTGCCAATAGAAACATACCTTCCCAAGGCTTACAATGAAGTATGTCTAGATAGTATTTTAATGTTTATTTAGTTGGGCAGGATGGGGGTGGGGAGTGGAGAGTAGGGAGCAAGAGCTTTTAACTTTATAATTTTATAATTTCTTTTTCCACATCATCTTAGACCTGCAATCTTGATTCTAAATGCACGTTTGTCTTAGCAACAAATGTGATAAAAGGAAGGACCGAGGGGACAGCATTATTCTTTGAGCTGACCACAGGATTAGCACTTAGTGCGGAAAATGGTCAAGTTGACCTTGCAGTCATGTTAAGCCATGCCGACCTCAACATCTTCTTCTATTCAATTCTCAGGAGGCTGGACCCTGGGAACTGCTTTGAGTGGTACATAATAAAAAGTCAAGTAAGAAGGCTCATAGAGTTTGAGATACTCTAGACATCTAAGCACAGTTTGTATTCATGTTGATATAACAGGACTGTATATCTAAGCAAGGACATATTCCCCTTCCCTCCACTAAAAGTAATGTGGTTTTATTGGGATGGCCAAAAAGTTCTTTCGGTTTTAGTTAAAAAGACACGTTTTTCATTTTCACCAAGAACTTTATTGAACAACGTATTCATTAACCAAATGAACTTTTTGGCCAACCCAACAGAATGACCAGATTCTTATGCAGGTATACGCTCTTTTTCATTTTAAAGAAACTAATTCTAGTCGCATAAAAGTAAGATTGGAAAAAATCCAGAAAACTGGAGCAATTTGCCTGTATGATTAAATTCATCTAACTTGGGTTCAAGAGGAGAAATAGGATTATGCAAGTTAATTAATTTTTAATAGAAAAATGACCACCAAAATCTGTTAGAACTAATAAATAAATTCAGTAATGTTGCAAGATACAAAATCAATATATAAAAAATAAGTTGTGGCTCTATACCTTTAAAACGAACTATCAGAAATAGAAATTAAGAAAATAATCCATTTACAATTGCTTCAAAGAGTATAAAATACCTAGGAATAAATTTAACTAAGGAGGTAAGAAGATATGTACACTGAAAACTACAAGACATTGATAAAAGAAATTAAAGAAAACACAAATAAATGGAAATAAATGGAAATATGTGCTCATGTATTGGAAGAACTAATATTGTTAAAATGTCCATACACCCAAAATAATACACAGATTCAATTCAATCCCTACTAAAATTCCAGTGGTACTTTTCACAGAAATAGAACAAACAATTCTAAAATGTGTATGGAACCACAAAACAGCCAAAGCAATCTTGAGAAAGAAAAACAAAGCTGGAGACACCACACTTACTGATTTCAAACATATTACAAAGCTATAGTAATCAAACAGTATGCTATTGGCATAAAAATAGACATACAGACCAATAGGACAGAATCAAGAGCCTAGAAGCAAACCTGCATATATGGTCAATGAATTTACAACAAAGGAGCCAAGAACATACAAAAAGGAAAGAACAGTTTCTTCAATAAATGGTATTGGGAAAACTGGTTAGCCACATGCAAAAGAATGACACTGGACCCCTATCCTACCCCATAAACAAAAATCAACTCAAAGTGGATTAAAGACTAGAACAAAAGACCTGAAACCATAAAAAAATTTCTAGAAGAGAAAGATTTTTTTGTATTTGGCACCAAAAGCAAAGTCAAAAAAAGCAAAAATAAAGATGTTGGACTACATCAAACTAAAAAACTATTGCATAGCAAAATAGACCATCAACAAGATGAAAAGGGAACCTATGGAATGGAAGAAAATATTTGAAAATAATTTATCTGATAATGGGTTAATATCCAAAATATATTAGGAACTCATACAACTCTGTGGCAAGAAAACAAAAAAGAAAAAAATTCAATTAAAAAGTGGGTAGAGGAACTGAATAGATATTTTTCCAAAGAAAACATACAAATGGCCGACAGGTACATAAAACAGGCTCAGAAACACTGATCATCTGGAAAATGCAAATCAAAACCAAAATAAGATATCACCTCACATTTATTAGAATGGCTATCATCAAAAAGATAAGAGATAAGTGTCAGAAAGAATGGAGAGAAAAGGTAACACTTATGCACTGTTGGTGGGAATATAAATTGGTGCAGCCACTATGGAAAATAGTATGAAGGTTCCTCAAAAACTTAAATAACACTACCATATGATTCAGCTGTTCTACTTCTGAATATATGTGAAGGAAACAAAATCACTATCTTGAAGAGATATCTGTACCCTCATGTTCATCGCAGCATTATTTATAATAGCCAAGACATGGAAACCACCTAAGCATCCACTGATGGATCAATGGATAAAAAAATGGAAACAATAATTCCAAACACACAATGGAATATTACTCAGCCATAAAAAGGAAATACTGTCATTTTTCAACAACGTGGATGGACTTGGATGGTGTTATGCTAAGTGAAATAAGTCAGACAGAGAAAAACAAATACAGTATGATCACAGTTAAATATGTAATCTTAAATAAAAACCAAACTCATAGAAACAGAGAACAGATTGGTAGTTGCCAGAGGCAGTGGTAATAGGTGGGGGAAATGGATGTAGGTGGTCAAAAGGTACAAATTTCTAACTGTAACATTAATAAGTTCTAAGGATATAATGTACAGCGTGATGACTAGTTAACAACACTATATTGTATATTTGCAAGTTGCTAAGACAGTAGATCTTAAAATTTCTCATCATAAGAAAAAATAAATTTCTAACTATGTGAGGTGATGGATGTTAACTAGACATTATGTTAATCATTTCACAATATATACAAATATCAAATCATTACGTTGTACACCTAAAACTAATACAATGTTATAAGTCAATTATATCTTTTAAAAATTTTTATTGGAGTATAGTTGATTTACAATGTTGTGTTAGTTTCAGGTGTACAGCAAAGTGACTCAGTTATACATATACATATATCCACTTTTTTTTTTTTAGATTCTTTTCCCCTATAGGCCATTACAGAGTATCGAGTAGAGTTCCCTGTGCACTACAGTAGGTTCTTATAATTATATGTTAATAAAGAAAAGAATGAAGCAGGTCTACATGTACTAAGTAATCTCGGAAAATCTCAGTAACACAGGAGAAAACGAGTAGATAAAAAGAATAGGAACATGCTCAGTGATATGATAGAGTCTAACGGCAAACCAGGCTAATTTTGCACCCAGAAATGTATATCTGCAGACAAAAAATAGGTAACTGGACATAATAAATCACATGGAGAAGGTATAATAAACATCTTACTTTGTTTCAAATTGTTTTTAGCCAATAATATGATATTTTACATTTTGCTTTATGTTTTGCAAAATTACAATCATCCTGTCACTTGATTGTGATTAATCTCATGAGGATCAAGGAAGTACAAGCATCTTCCTTGTTGGAGACACAGGGAAAAAGATGGCTGAACAATGAATTTTGCCCAAGATTACAAGGAACCTTTGTGAATACATTTGTCCAAAAAGCTAAGCAGCATGGATAGGGCTGGTGGCAGGGGCCTCAAAGGCCACAGCCTAATAGCCTGTCTCTTCTGTCTCTTAAGGCAAGAAGCCACAGTTCTCCACCAAACTTGGGCATTCAATGTGCAGCATGCAAGGGACCATGCTGATCTCACTGGCAGATGTTAAAATGATAGGAAAAAAAGCAGATAACATACATGGGAAAGTATAGCCTTCTCTTTCTACAGCTGCCAGGGTGATCTGTCTTGGAGGCTTAGTCTGTTTCCCATATATTCTTTAAGTAAAATCCCAGCAACTGTGGCTAGTCAAAAGTGTGAAAGAAAAAAGATGTCATCACTCAAATGTTTCCCATGTAGGGTATGTTTATTAGTCATCAGTCTTATATACCACCATTCAATGGAAAGGTCCACATTTACAGTAACCATGCGCCCCTTCATTTTCTCCAGGCTGCAACTAAGTCTGGACAATTTAAATGCCTCTATAAGCATCCATTTGTAAGCCATTGTAGCTTCTTGCCAAGTTATTGTGGCATTGAAGTCAGGGGAATGAACAGAGCTTTACAGTACAGCTAGAGAAAATGATCTTTCCAGCAACATATCAAAATGCCCCATTTTCCTCTTCATCATCAAAGAAGATCCAACACTCAGTCACAGAATATCATCATTCAGAAAGCCGATTCTCATTTTTTTAGGAGGCTGCTTTAGCTACCTAATTGCAAATTAGCATCAGCTACTGCATGTAAAAGAGCTCTGCTTCTCAATTGTTAGTTCCTGTTACCTATTTTATTAATAATCACTTGTGTTCTTTTCAATTTTAGACATTAACTGTCTTTTAAATAAAAATGAAACGTGTACTTGGCGACTTCGGACTCAAGCATTTGGTTCCCCATAAATCCTGGAAATGACACAGTATGCACTTTGCCTCTGGTGCACCTCTTCAAAAACCAGAGTTATGCAAGGAGGGACGCTTGAGACCCAGGGATCCCTATTACACAAAACCTCCCCAAGTTCTGGGAAGCAGTGGCATGTTGAAAATGACAGAAACGAAGCTGCTTAATCACATGGAATCAAGTGTGTGTGTGTGTGTGTGTGTGTGTGTGTGTATTCGAGTAGGCCAAAAAAAGAACCAAGCTGAGTTTCACTTCTTAGCAGTCTTAAGCAATAATTTCCTGGAATCCAATATTCTCCTCGTTTGTTTACACTTTCATGATAATCCATGGTTTCCAATTCTGATTTTACTAGAAGCATGTTTCTCATCTTCTTGATCCCACCCAACTTTTCAACTAATTATGTAATTATAAATTTCTCTTCTCCAAAGTGTTCTTTTACCCAATTAAAAAACAAGGTTGTTTTAAAATTTCCCTTTTTCCTGACTCTCACTTTTTGTCCTACCACAAACACAAAGTAATTGGGCACATGTTTGATCAGCCCGTTGCAATCATCAGAGTTCCTTTACATTGGATCCTTTTAATTATCTCATCAAATAGATAGGAAAGGTACTATTCACCAATTTAGAAAGAAGGAAATAGGCACAAATGTTAAGAATTGTCCATTGCTGGAGTGATCCATGCGTTAGAGGTCAATAGCCCTCATTCCTAATCAACCCATAATGATAATCAAAGCTCCTGTATATTGAACAGAGTACCAGAAATTGCAGTCAGTGCTTTACATTCTTTATCTCTTTGAATCCTCACGAAATACTGTAAGGAAGATGTTAGAACCCTCATTTGAAATATGAAGGAGCAGACTTCAGAAGATCAGAGTGCTAACCTAAGTCTGCCTAATTCACAAACTACTGGCATAGTCACTGGGCCCTGGAGTCCGCCCATACTTCCAGTCTGCAGGCTAACACACGGACTGTAACATCAGAAGTGGCATTGCTGACTTCCTCTTGATGAATATGCATTTTCTTTTTCCCAGGATTCTTATAAATATGACTATGGGAGAAATAAGAGCAGATAGTGCATTTTACTAACCAAGACAAGAGTCTGGCAATGCCACTCACATATTGAGAGGCCAAAAACAAGGCCACAGGAACCAGTTTGGAGGATGAGTCAATTGGCATACGATTCCTGGGTAAGTGGAGATTTTTGTTCTGTATTACGCTCCGCACTCAAAAGAATGCAGTGCAAGTGCATATAATCATAATATAAGAATAGACAGAAGACTGATATGTTGTAAATGCTACTTCTCATGTTGATTTTATCTACCGTCTTCCCTTCACATGTCAACAGACTTATGTGAGAGGGAAGACAGATCCCAAGGTGGGTAAAGACTAGTACTTTCGGTCACTATGAATCTTTTCAAAACAACTGTCTATAGTTGTTATTTTAATCTAACCTGTTTAGTTTTAATTTAATCCATTCAAATGAGAACTTCTTTTTCCTTCCTGGATTGGATTCCAGATCCACCAGCAATTGTTTACGGGTTTGCTTCATCAAGCCCACCTCTGCCTCTATTCTGGTGGAGGAAGAATATCATCTCGTCTTTTCTCACAACCGATGCAAAGAGCACAGCTTCAAAGAAGGCAGGACATTCTCCATCAAGTGCTTTTGCCATTCCCTTTACTTTAATATGAAATGATTTTTTTTTTAATGTGGTTAATTCAGGTGTGAAAATTTAGATCAGAAACCAAGGCATATTTAGTAAGTAAAGATGAGTGTGTCATTAACAGGGCAGTAAGTCTGAGAAAGTGGTGAAAAAAATTTCTAGTGTGTGTGTGTGTGTGTGTATGTGTGTG
The DNA here is from genome assembly GCF_028021215.1 of Eschrichtius robustus. Taxonomy (NCBI): domain Eukaryota; kingdom Metazoa; phylum Chordata; class Mammalia; order Artiodactyla; family Eschrichtiidae; genus Eschrichtius; species Eschrichtius robustus. The sequence continues at coordinate 49,100,446 of NC_090829.1, forward strand.
TATGTTTAAACACTTTATTGAGGTATAATTGACATGTAAAAAGTTGAATATATTTAATGCATATAACTCGATGAATTTAGGAATGAGTATAAACCATCACCATGGGACTTCCCTGGTGGCACAGTGGTTAAGAATCCGCCTGCCAATGCAGGGGACACGGGTTCGATCCCTGGTCCGGGAAGATCCCATGTTCAATGGAGCAACTAAGCCCGTGCACCACAACTACTGAGCCCGCGTGCTGCAACTACCGAAGCCCGCCCACCTAGAGCCCACACTCTGCAACAAGAGAAGCCACTGCGATGAGAAGCCCGTGCACTGCAACGAAGAGCAGCCCCTGCTCACCACAACTAGAGAAAGCCCACGTGCAGCAAAGACCCAATGCAGCCAAAAAATAAATAAAATTAAAAATAATAATCTCTTAAAAAAACAAAAAACCATCACCACCATCAAGGCCAAAGACATATTCATCACTCCTAAAGTTTCTTCTTGACCCTGTGTTATTATCATTATTTTGTATGGTGTGCTAAGAACACAACATAAAATCCATCTTCTTAGACAATTTAAGTATTGCTATGGTCTTAATGTTTATGTCTCCCCAAAGTTCATGTTAAAATCCTAATGCCCAATGGGATGGTATTAGAAGGTGGGGCCTTTGGGAGGTGCTTAGGTCATGAGGGTGTAGCCCTCGTTAATGGGATTAGTGCTCTTATAAAAGAAGCCCCACTGAGCTCCTTAGCCACTCGGACTATCTGAGGACCCAGCAAAAAGGCACTGGTTATGAACCAGGAAGAGGGCCCTCAAAAGAATGCAACCATGCTGACGACTTGATCTTGGACTTCCCAAAACATCCAGAACTGAGAGAAATAAATTTTTATTGCTATAAGTTACTCAGTCTGTGGTATTTTGTTATAGCAGCATGAACAGATTGAGACAAGTATACAATACAGTAGCTTTGGGCAATATATAATCAATCTCCAGAACTTATCTATCTTATATAACTGAAACTTTGTACCCTTTGACAATCACCCCACCCTCCGACAACCCTACAGCCCCTGGCAACCACAATTCTACTCCCTGCCGCTATGAGTTTGACTATTTTACATTCTATACAAAAATGAAATTATACAGTATTTGTCGTTCTGTGTCTGGCTTACTTCACTTAGCATAATGTCCTCCAGGTTCATCCACGTTGTTGCAAATGGCAGAATTTCCTCCTTTTTAAAGACTGAATAATATTCCATTCTACATATATTACACATTTTTTAATCCATTCATCCATCAATCGACATTTAGGTTGTTTTCATAACTTGGCTGTTGTGAATAATGCTGCAATGAACATGGGAGTAAAGGTATGTTTTCTAGATAATGATTTCAATTCCTTGGATAAATACTCAGATGGATTGCCAAATCACATGGTCATTCTGTTTTTAATTTCTTCTCAAAACTCTTTTCCATAATGGGTGTACCAATTTAAATTCCCACCAACAGTGTACCAGGATTCTCTTTTCTCCAGATATTGTCCAGCCCTTGTCTTTTGTTTTTTAATAATAGCCATCCTAACAGGTGATATTTCATTGTGGTTTTGATTTGCATTTTCCTGATGGTTAGTGATGTTGAGCATCTTTTATGTACCTGTTGGCCATTTGTACATCTTCTTTGGAAAAATATCTATGCAGTTCCTCTGTCCACTTTTGAATTAAATAGTTTGGCTTTTTTTTTTTTTTTGGCCACAGAGTTGTATGAGTTCCTTATATATTTTGGAAGTTAACCCCTTATCAGATATATTGTTTGCAATTTTTTTGGCCATTTCATAGGTTGCCATTTTATTTTGTTGTTTCATTTTCTACCCACAAGTTTTTTAGTTTGCTTAGTCCCACTTGTGTATTTTTGCTTTTGTTGCCCTTAATTTTGGTATCATGTTCCAAAAAAATCTTTGCCAAGATTCGTGTGAAAGAGTTGTTTCCCCAATGTTTTCTTCTAGGCGTGTTATGGTATCAGGTCTTAAATTTACATCTATAATCCATTTTGAGTTCATTTTTATATATGGTGTATGACATGGGTTCAATTTCATTCTTTTGCATGTGGATATTGAGTTTTCCCAACACCATTCATTAAAGAGACTATCCTTTCCCCACTTTGTATCCCTGGTGTCCTTGTTGAAGATTAATTGATGTATATGCATGAGTTTATTACTGGGTTTTCTATTCTGTTCCATTGGTCTATGTATCTGTTTATATGTGGATACCATATTTTTTATTACTTTAGCTTTGTTATATAATTTAAAATCAGGAAGTGTGATGCCTCTAGCTTTATTCTTTTTGGTAAAAATTGCTTTGGCTATTCAGGGTCTGTTGTAGTTTCATACAAATTTTAGGATTTTTTTTCTATTTCTGTGAAAAGTGCCATTGAAAGTTTGGTAGAGATTACATTGGTAGGTGGCTTTAGGTAGTATGCACATTTTAGCAATAATAATTCTTCCAATCCATGAACACAGGGTATCTTTCTATTTATTTGTGTATTCTCCAATTTCTTTCATCCATGTCTTGTCGTTTTAAGAGTACAGATATTTTACCATCTTGCTTAAATTTATCCATAATTATTTTATTCTTTTAATCCTATTGTAAATGGCGTTATTGTCTTCCTTTCTTTTTCAGATGGTTTGTTGTTAGTGTATAGAGACACAACTGACTTTTATGCGGATTTTGTATCCTATAACTTTACTGAATTTGTTTATTAGTTCTATCAGATGTTTGGTGGAGTCTTTAAGATTTTCTATATATAAGATTATGACATCTACAAACAGAGAATTTTAATTCCTCCCTTCCACTTTGGATGACTTTTATTTCTTTTTCTTGTCCAATTGCTCAGGCTAGGACTTTCAGTACTATGTTGAATAGAGTAGCAAGAGTAAGCATCCTTGTCTTGTTCCTGATCTTAAAGGAGCACCTTTCAGCTTTTCACCAATGACAGTGATGTTAGCTGTGGGGCTGGCATATATGGCCTTTACCACAGTGAGGTACATTCCTTCTGTACCTCATCTGTTGAGAGTTTTTATCATGAAAGGATTTTGAATTTTGTCAAATGTTTTTTCTGCATCTGTTGAGGTGATCATGTAATTTTTGTCCTTCATTCTGTTAATGTGGTATATCATTTAATTGATTTGCATATGTTAAGTCATCCTTGCGTCCCAGGGTTAAATACAATTTGATCATAGTGTGTTATCCTTTTAATGTGCTGTCAAATTTGGTTTGCTAGTATTTTGTTGAGGTTTTTTGCTTCTGTGTTCATCAGGGATATTGGACTGTAATTTTCTTTTCTTGTCTGGCTTTGGTAACAGAGTAATGTTGGCCTCTAAAATGAGTTTGGAAGCGTTCTTTACTCTTTAATTTGTTGAAAGAGTCTAAGAAGGATTAGGAGTAATTCTTCCTTAAATGTTTGGTAGAATTCAGCAGTAAAGCCATTAGGTCTTGCACTTTTGTTTGTTGGAAATTTTTTGATTACTGATTCAATCTCCTTACTCGTTACTGGTCTCTTCTGATTTTCTATTTCCTCATGATTCAATCTTGGTAGATTGTAAATTTCTAGGAATTTATCCATTTATTCTAGGTTGTTCAATTTATTGCCACAAAATGGTACTCAGTATTCTCTTATGATTCTTTGTTTCTGTAGTATCAGTTGAAATGTCTCCTTTTTCATTGATAATTTTATTTACATGTCTTCTCTCTTCTTTAATTAATTAGCTAAGAGTTTGTCAATTTGTTTATCTTATCAACTAAGTAATTTCAAATGATCTGTCTTTGAGCTCATTTATTCTCTGCTTGATTGATTCTGCTGTTGAAACTCTCTATTGACTTTTTTTATTTCAATCATTGTGTTCTTCAGTTCCAGAATTTGTTTCATTATTTTTTTAGTCCCTATATTTTTCTCAAACTTCTCATTTTGTTCAAGTATTGTTTCTGGATTTCATTTAGTTGGTGATTGATAGGTGTAGATTTTTCTTAGATGCCCTTTATCAGGTTGAGAAAGTTCCTATCTATTCCTAATTTGGGTGTTTTTTAATCATGAGTGGCTATGGAATTTTGTCAAATGCTTTTCTGCATCTATTTTGAAGATCATATGGTTTTTCTGTTTTATTCTGTTGATATAGTGAATTGCATTGATTGCTTTTCAAGTGGTAAACCAAACTTGCTTTACTGGAATAAACCCTAATATGACATGTTAACCATTTTTTAATTATTAAATTTGATTTGCTAAAATGTTGTTAAACATTTTTGTGTTGATGTTTATGAGGGTTACTGGTCTGCAGTTCTCTTGAAAAGTCTTATCTTGGGCATAAATTTACTAGTGAATAAATAAATAAATTTACTATCTGAGTCTGTAATTTGGGGGGGATTTTTAATCACAAATATGATTTTCATAGATATAGAACTATTCAGATTTTTCATTTCTTTTTGAGTCAGTTTTGGTAATATGTGGCTTAAAAGGATTTGTCCATTTCATTGAAGTTGTCAAATTTATTACCCCAAAGTTGTTCATAATATTCCCTTATTATCCTTTTAGTATCTGTAATGATGTCACCTGTTTTGGTCCTTATGTTAGTAATTTGGGTATTCTTTTCTTTCTTTTTTCTTTAATTGAGGTGTAGTTGTTTTACAATGTTGTGTTAGTTTCTACTGTACAGCGAAATGAAGTAGAGTGACTTGTGCTATACAGCAGGTTCTCATTAGTTATCTATCTTACACATATTGGTGTATATATGTTAATCCCAATCTCCCAATTCATGTCACCCCACCTTTCCCTCCTTGGTGTCCATACAATTGTTCTCTACAACTGTGTCTTTATTTATGCCTTGCAAGCCAGTTCATCTGTACCATTGTTCTAGATTCCACCTATATGCGTTAATGTACGATATTTGTTTTTCTCTTTCTGACTTACTTCACTCTGTATGACAGTCTCTAGGTCCATCCACGTCTCTACAAATGACCCAGTTTCATTCCTTTTTATGGCTGAGTAATATTCCATTGCATATATATACCACATCATCTTTATCCGTTCATCTGTCGATGGGCATTTAGGTTGCTTCCATGACCTGGCTATTGTAAATAGTGCTGCAATGAACATTGGGGTGCATGTGTCTTTTTGAATTATGGTTTTCTCTGGGTATATGCCCAGTAGTGGATTGGCTGGGTCATTTGGTAATTCTATTTTTAGTTTTTTTTTCTTTGATCATTCTAGTTAAAGATTTATCAATTCTTTAAAGCATTTATCAAGATTTTTAAAACCCAGATTGTTACTTAATTGCTATTATATATTGTTTGTTTTCTATTTAATTTTTCTTGCTCTTATCTATATTATTTTCTTTCTTCTATTTACTTTGAATTTAATTTTCTCCTTTTTATTATATTTTCAAAGTAGATGCTCAGATAATTGATTTTGAAACTTTTTCCTCCCTTTATAGTAGCTTTTAAACTATAGTTTTTCCTCTAATAGCAGCTTAAGCTGCATCCCACAAATTTTAACGTATTTTATTTTCATTTTTAATAGGTTCAAAATACTTTCTACTTTCAAGTATGGCTTGTTTTGACTCATGAGATGTGTAGAAGTGGTTGTTTATTTTACAAATATTTGGAGTTTATTCATATATTTTTCTGTTATTCATTTCTAGTTTAATTTCATTGTGGACACAGAACCATTAGTCTAAATAAATCTATAAAGGTAGTAGCTAGATTGTGGCTAATTAGTAATAATATTTTTAAGTAAAGCTGGATACCTGAGACAACATAAAGACTTCTTCAAAAGCATTAATGAGTATTAGTTTCTGCACTAGACAGAGTTCTCAGAGAAACAGAACCAATAGGATATATAGATAAAGAAATATTAAAAATTTTACTTTAAGAAATTGGCTCACATCCTTATGGAGGATAGCAAGAGCAAAATCTGCATGGCAGGGCCAGCAGGTTGGAGATGCAGAAAAGAACCAATACTACAGATGAAGGCCAAAGTCCATCAGGCTGGAAACCTAGAAAGGAGCCAATGTTGTAGTTAAGTTCTGGGACCATCTGCTGCAAGCCAGTTTTTTTTGTTCTATTCAAGTCTTCAAATGAATATAGCCTATCCACATTATGGAGGGCAATCTGCTTTACTCAGTTTCCACTGATTTAAATTTTTTTAAATTAATTAATTTATTTTAATTTTAATTTTTTTGGCTGCATTGGGTCTTCATTGCTGCGCACATGCTTTCTCTTATTGCGGCGAGTGGGGGTTACTCTTCGTTGCGGTGAGCGGGTTTCTCACTTGCGGTGTCTTCTCCTTCTGTGGAGCATGGGCTCTAGGTGTGCAGGCTTCAGTAGTTGCAGCACATGGGCTCAGTAGTTGTGGCTCGCGGCCTCTAGAGCGCGGGCTCTGGAGCACAGGCTCGGTAGTTGTGGTGCATGGGCTTAGTTGCTCAGCAGCATGTGACATCCTCCTGGACCAGGGATAAAACCTGTGTCCCCTGTGTTGGCAGGTGAATTCTTAACCACTGCACCACCAGGGAAGTCCCTTCACTGGTTTAAATTTTAATCTCATCGAAAAACACCCTCACAGAAACATCAAAAATAATATTTGACCACGTAACTGGGCACCATATCCTATCCAAGTTGACACATAAAATTAACCATCACAGTCTCAGTCACAAAGTATATATTATAGGTATGAAAATTAAGCAACAAATCCAAATGTATAATAGGTTAAATAACTTATTCCCTTACACCAGGTGAAATGGTAATTTACCCACGGGATTTTGAGCAGTTCTTCTATCCCTAGAGCGATGTCAATGTTGCTAAGATGTTGGTTGGGAAGTGTGGTCGTAGAGACAGTAATTCACAGATTGTAGCTAAGAAGTCCGCAGTCCCCACCTATATGGCCCCTTCAGATTTTGTGAGTCTCAGTAGCCTCAGTGCCTTTGTGTTTAGATTTAGAGTTTCCTCAGTAAGCTTACCTGTACAAATGTCTATTGAGTAATGTAATCCAGAGCCTTGAATGAGGAGGGGGAAAAGGAGAATAATGCATAGATAAAAGATATAAATTAATATCTCAAAGATTGTAACCAGCCTTAGAAACTTCAGTTGAGTAGATTATGAACTAATTTAGTATTCAAGATGCCATGCATTCATTTATTTATGCATATATACATTCACTCATTTATTTTTTCAACATCCTAAACATCTATTGCATTTGCCTTACTAGATTGGGTACTAAAAAGTTGACCAAAACAAATTATTCTTGTCTTGAAGCTCACTGGAAGCAGGAGAAGTATACGAAATACAGAAAAAATAACCACCAGTGGCTCAAGTCTGAATCCTGGCAGTCAGCCTTGTCTACTCCTTCTTTAATGTTCACATTCAATCATCCCTATTGATTTCACCCCCTAAATGTATCTTGACTTTTCAAACTTCTCTGTCTTCCTGGCTACCACCCTGGTACAAACCACCATCATCTCTTGCCTGGACTTCAGATGTAACCTCCAAACAGATCTTCCTGAACCCACTCTTTCCCCTCAAATGCATTCTCCATGGTGCACAACGGATCTTTTAAAAGCACAACAGTTCACACAACTCCCCTCCTTAAAAGTCTTCAATGATCTCCCATATCTCTTAGGATAAAACTCAAAATTCTTGAAATGGTCCACAATGCTCTGTGTGATCCATCTCCTTTCTATCTTCATGTCTTGTTCTTCCCTTCCTAATTCACTCTATACTACCTTTGGCCTTCTCTGTCCCTTGAGTATAGCATGTTCCTTCCCATCTCAGAGTTTTTGCATACTTGTACATATGCTGGCTCCTCTATTTGGATGTTTTCCGTCTCCTTTCTTCACTCACCTAGAGTCTTCTCTCTTTCTCTCCCCTCCTACCTAACTCACTATCCTTTCAGAGTGAAATTTTGCTTTATCCAGAGGTTTTCTCTTTCCATCCCATGTGACTCAGCTACCTCCAGTATAGCACTCAGATCACTTTATGCTAAATTATGCAGCTACAATTATGTGTTTATATACCTATCTTATTATATGTGTCATGTCTTTCTCCATGACCAGACTGCAAGCTCCATGAAGGTAGAGACTGTGTCTGTTTTTTCATTTTTATATCTTAAGATCCCTACACAATACCTGACTGATGTCAGAAAGTGAAAAACACCACAAGGGAGGTACAAAAGATTTTGAGTAACTAAGTGGCATAATCCACTTTGTTAGAAATGATGGCATTGGGACTTCCCTGGTGGTCCAGTGGTAAAGAATCCAATGCAGGGGACACAGGTTCAATCCCTGGTTGGGGAACTAAGATCCCACATGCCACGGGGCAACTAATCCTGCACGCCACAACTACTGAGCTTGCACGCCTCAATGAGAGAGCCCATGTGCCACAAAATACAGAGCCCACGTGCCCTGGAGCCCGCACGCCACAACTAGAGAGAAGCCAGCGCACCACAACAAAGAGCCCACGCCACAACGAAAGATCCAGTATGCCTCAACTAAGACCCTATGCAACCAAAAAAATAAAGAAAAAGCCTCTTAAAAAAAATAAAAAGTAGCTATAAAAAAAAAGAAATGATGGCATCGCCTTAAGTCCATCTTCCACTATTCACAGAACCAAAGATTACAAGAGAGATCATATGTTTTCCATTACCTTTGACATCATGCCCCTAAACAGAATAAGTGACGTTTGTGTTTGCTATTACCTAGCTTTTCCTACTGTTTTCCTGCTTCTTTAGCATTCTTCTTTTCTCTCATGTTACTCCCATTTCTCATGTTATGTAGGAAAATGGCCTCATGAAAGTACATTTCCTCTCCTGGAATATTCGCATTTTAAAAAAGAATCCTAGAGGAATTTCCACTCTAGTAATGGAATTCTGACATTATTAGCAAGGGCAGGTGCACATTCTGATATCCCTCCAGCTCGTGCTTCATGTGCCCACAAATAGTGCAGATTCTAGGTTGTTGATGGTAACCTCTGTACTTCTCCTCATTCTTGGAATCTTTCTGAATTAGCCATGATAGGCTAACTGAGAACTCCAAATTTTAGTGACTTAATATATAATAAAAGTTTATTCTCAGGCATACAATAGTCTACTGTAGAGTTCTGAGTTGAGTGGCTCTTCCTGCTAGCTTTCTTCCAAGGAGAAATTCCTATTCCCTTGTGGCTCTGCCCTGCTCTGAGTGCTTAGGGTCTTTCAGATTCAGCCTACAGATAGGCAGAGATGATGCAGAGAGAGAATAGTGGCTCCTTTGTCAGATTTAATAAGCCATTTCCGAAAATGGCTTACGTGAGTTCTATGTGCATTACATTGTCAGGGTGGCTGGGAAATGTAGTCTATCTCTGCCCAAGAAGGAAAGGTAAACAGTTTGATGAACAAATAGCAAGTCTCTGCACATCTTTCACTCTAAGGTAAAAGATTATTCCAAATATTAATTCATCCACTAAGAAGTCCCATAAGTTCAGATCTGTATTCCCCTCACCCCAGCCTCAGGAATCTGTAATCTTTACACATCTTCCGGTACAGCTCTGAACATTTTAATTAAAAGTCATTTTGTTGTTATTATTGTTGTTTTGGTATGATAAAGGGTGTGCCTAGCATTACAAGAAAATTATTTGAAGCACCATTTGAGCGATATTTCATCACCCCCTTTTATCTAGACTCTGACTATACTGGAGCTTTCAAATAACATTTGAGGAAAAGTGAATAAAAGATATTCTATTTGTAGACTTTTTTCCTGATGTACCTTACTTTGGTAAGAAGTAAAAGTATTATATTTACATAGCCACTAATTCCAGCTATAATAAGTACTTCACCTAGAGAAAAAAATAAAACTTCTATAAAAGGTTCAGCTCTCCATGACTCCATGAAATCCCCCATTTTTAGTGAAAAATAGAATAAACAAGATGAAAGTATAGGCAGATTCAATGAAGACAGAAATTAAAAGGTGAAAATACTTTATAGTCATTGTATCATCGATCCTACCATTTCTTCCCAATTTAAAAACTTTTTGCTCCAATTATGTCAATCTTTTCTGATTCCACAAAGAACCACCGTTTATATATGAAACAAACTCCCAAAGGAAATCCAGTGTAGCAAAAACTTCTGTCACATATGCAGAGCAGAAAACTCAAGAAATAATTATGAGCTGACAAATGGCAACCTTTTGGGGTTAACCTATTCAACCTTCTCAGTAATTCTTTGTACTATTGGGCTCATCCAATTACTATTTGATCAGCCAATCATTGTCATTTTAAGGATGAATTTGATAAATGCTGAATGTCAAATATTCTAGCGAATTTTAATTCCTGAAAAATAAAGCCATGGCTGAACTAGATTTAGTGCCTAATACGTTAAAGTTCTAATTTTTATTTGCTTTCCACAGAGAATTCTTTCCCTTTGTCTACAAAATTGCTGATTTACTGCTTTCTTTAAAAATAGGTGAACTGAAACCATAGATAAGTTTAAGATTACATTTGTTGAGTTGGATATAAATACTGAATGTACCAAGAAATATCAATTTCCAAAATATCCTTTGTTTCTCTCCTCAGATTATAAGCATAATGATTATTTCTCAAATCTTTTGCAAAAACGGGTTTCTGTGGCGTGGTTTCAATAGTTTCATCTTGATATTTTTTTAAGCGACCATTTTAGAGTAACTGGGTTTTAGAGCAGACAAAAACAGTTGGAATAAAGAGTGTGGAATCTGATCAGATTTGCTTCTCCGGGTCTAAGAATCATTTTAGAATCCTTATAATAAAGTATTCTAAACATCATACTCTATTATATTCACCTTCCAAATATCACACTGGATTATACCCATCCATAATTCCCAATGAACTGTTAACAGTTTCAGAGCAGGGAGAGAATCTTAATTGTTGCATTCCCAGAACCTTGGGCAATGCCTAACACATAGTAGACACTTGATAATTGTGTGGTGAATAAATGAATTAATCGATTTCTATTCTGTTTCTATAAAAATAAAACAAAGTGGCATAACTCATAATCTGATAAATTGCATTGAACATCTCACATTCCTTTTTATCTGGGCTACCCCCACCTCCTAACTGCCCAATTCTCAAATTCCACTGCAAAATGTCATGACATGACTCCTCGTATAATACACATGTGGTCCATAGTAAATGCTAAATAATGTCCATTTACTGAATGAGGGGATGAGGAAATGATGATGCTCAATTTAAAAAAAGCATAATAAATTATGAAAATTTGTGAATAGAGTTTAGATATATATATATTTTTTAATTTATTTTATTTATTTTTGGCTGCACTGGGTCTTTGTTGCTGTGTGTGGGCTTCTCATTGTGGTGGCTTCTCTTGCTGCGGAGCATAGGCTCTAGGCGAGCGGGCTTCAGTAGTTGTGGCTCACGGGCTCTAGAGCGCAGGCTCAGTAGTTGCGGCGCACGGGCTTAGTTGCTCCGCGGCATGTGGGATCTTCGCGGACCAGGGCTTGAACCCGTGTTCCCTGCATTGGCAGGCGGATTCTTAATCACTGTGCCACCAGGGAAGCCCGAGTTTAGATACTGAACTGCTCTTTTGGAAGAGGCAGGATGATTGTCATATAAATGGAATTCTACATAGTTGATGAAAATGATAAAAAGATATTGGTAAAAGTATATTTAACCAATTTTTTGATGCATTGAGTTCTACTTTTGAAAATCACATAGATGATTATTCAAATTTCAACTTTTTTGACATCATTAAGAAAAATGTAATGCCTATAACACATAACTGAGTATTTCATTATATAACATACTGTTCACTTATTATTTATTTATGATAAATAGTCACTCTAAAGTTATGGAAAATTATTATTCATAGTAATACTACCATCATTTATTGAGTGCTTACTGTATTTCATACATTTCATACACAACATTAAAACAGCCTCTTAAAGCATATCAATTTCTTTCTTCTGAGAATTTGTCTCAGTTATTTGTATGATTTTTTTAAGAAAATTCTGTATCCAAGACTGTAAATTTTATGAGGGCAGGAAGTAAAGACATTCTGTTTATCACTACACATCCGGCCTTTGGTACAGAAGAGTCATATATATTAGTTCAAACATAGATTTTTCAATAAATAAATGAGTAAATAAATAAATTAACGCTTCATGGTAGATATTACTGTACCCATCTTACTTACAGAAATAACTTAGGCCTAGAGGCTGTAAAAAACTTGCCCAAGGTCAAATAAGTGTGGAGCCAGAACTTGAGCCCATATTTTTAAAAATCCAAATTCATGCTATTATATGCTATGGTCTCCAGCTCACAATGTTTTTTCTTCTTGGCTTAGTCTGTTCAGGTTGCTTAATAAACTACCATAGACTGGGTGGTTTAAGCAATAAACATTTATTTTGCAGAGTGGAGAGTGAGAAGTCCAAGATCAGTGTGCCGGCAGATTTGGTACCTGATGAGGGCCCACTTCCTGATTCATAGATGGCCATCTTCTTGCTATGTCCTCACATGGCAGAAGAGGGCAAGAGAGCTCTCTAAGGTCCTTTAAAAAGGTCCTTTAGTCCTATTCATGAGGGCCCCACTTTCACTACCTAATTACTGATACTTGCCAAAAGCCCCACTTCCTATTGCCATCACACTGGGGCTTAGGATTTCAGCATATGAATCGGGGGAGAGGGGAGACACAAACATTCAGTCCATAACACTCCTCATTTATTCTCCAAAAAAATTTATATAATGTGTGTTATTGGTTTATATTAGAGACTTAGACAAAGGTCTCTAAAGAAACAATATGGACTACTAGAAACATTTTTTGAGACATTTCTGGTTGAAAAGTAGGGATTAATTCATTGTTCAGCTTTAGATTTTGTTAAGTTCAATATGATAAAATAAGGGTTACAAAGGCCAATGCAGTGCAGAAAAAAAAAAAAAAAACATAATAAAGGAAAATAAAAGCAATAACAGAAATCTCAACCTCAATCAATTTTTTAAAAGACTTTAAGAAAGGAGAAAAATAATATACAATCTGGATATAAAAATAAATATATCAACCAATAATGTCAATAATCATAATTTTGATTTCTCAGGTAAAAGATTTTTCAGAATGAATTAAGGAAATAAAGCTATATGTACCAATAGATTATAAGAGAAACACCTGATGCACAAAGATAGAAAAGGCTGATAGTAAAAGATTTGAAATGACATACCAGGCAAACACTAGCTAAAAGAATTCTGGCAAGTAATATAATATCAGTAAAAATAGACTTTAAGACAAAAAGTTATATTAGGTTACATGCTACAAGATGGATGAACCTTAAAAACTGTACACTAAATGAAATAAGCCAGACAAAAAGAGCAAATATTCTATGATTCTACTTGTATGAGGAATAGGTAAAATCACAGAGTAGACACACTCATAGAAACAGAGTAGAATAGCGGTTATCAGGGGCTGGGCATATGAGGGAATCGGGAGTTATTATCTGATGGGTACACAGTTTCTGTTTGGATTGATGAAAAAATTCTGGAAATGGGTGGTTGTGATGGCAACAAAATATTGGGAACGTACTAATCCCACTGAATTGTACACTTCAAAATGATTTAAATGGTTTTTCAAAATAAATGCATTCAAAGTTTTTTTTATAGCTCTACTAGGTATAGAGAGGATCATTACCTAATACTAAACGTTCAGTTCATATAGAAAGATACCACTTGGCTGAACCTAATAAAATTACCTCAAAATATATAAAGAAAAAAATGAATAGGCATCCAGGTAAAATTGATAAATCCATTTTCATAATGGGAATTTCAACATACTTTTAATCATTGCTAGGTCAAAGCAGAAAAAAATTAATATAGACATGGAAAAGTTTTAGTAAGCTTAATGTAGTAGAAATATACATTATACTATATCCTAAATTATAGCATATACATTCTTCTCAAGCACATTTATAGTATTTACAAAATTGATTGCATTTATATTAGGCTATAAAGGCAAGCCTCAACCATCCTAGTTGGTACTCAGGAAGAAAATAAAAAGAAGTTAAAGACATCAAAAAGGAATTAATAACCCCGAAAGAATCTGAGTTGTTGAGGATAATATAAGTATATAGAGCAAGTTAACAGAATATTAAATTAAAATACAATAATCACTTACATCATTATGGAATAGAAACAAAGAATAGAAAATGCATATTTTTGTAAAAGTCATTTGTAATAACAATAAAACATATAATTTATTGGGGGAAATCGAGCAAAAGACGTGCAGGACTTAATAATATTTTAAAACTTTATCCAAATAATTTAACCAAGACCTAAATCAATGAAGAGATGTTTTCTATGTAGATATTGTCACTGTTGTAGAGATATCATATGTCCCCAAATTGATCTATAGCTTTAATACTATTCTAATTAAAATTCTAACAAGAGTTTTATGTAGGATTTTAAAGTCAGATTCTAATATTTACATAGAGGAGAAAAGAGCCAAGATTGGTTAAGACATTCATTAAGGGAGAATAATAAAGAGGGGTGATTTGTCCTACCAGATATTAAGAATTAAGATTAAAGCCATAGTAAATAAGTAATTGTGGTATTGGCACATGGACAGAAAGACTGACCCATAGGACAGAATACAGGTTCAGGCATAGAAGAAACCTTGATTAATACAGGGGTGGCACCTCATATCACTGGGGAAATGAAAGACTATTCAGTAAAAGTAGCTTAAAAAAGTGAATTCATATTTAAAAATTAAATTGGTTCCTTCCTCTCACCATGTTAAAAATAGTTGCTAATGGTTTAAAGATGTCTCTATGAACATAAAACTAAAATTTTTTTGAAGAAAATGTAAGAGAGATCCCTCTGAAATTAGGGTAAAGAAGACTTTCTTACAAAAGCATTAACCACAAAAGATTGCTGACTGTGATTACAGTAAGTTAGCAACTTCTGTGTCTTAAAAGAAAATGAAAATAAAGTCACAAGCTCTGGGAAGATATTTGCAATATATATAACCACCAAAAGATGATTGTCTCAAATATATTTTTAAAACTCATAAGTCAATAATACAATTACTCTATAGAGAATTGGGCAAAAGACATGAACAAGAGTTTCACAAAAGAAGAAACATTTCGCCAAGCAAAATTATGGAAAGAAGTTCAATCTCATTCGTAATAAGGGAAATAAAAATTAAGATGCAATGAAATGGCTATCACTTTACCCCCTCAATTGGCAGAAACTAAGAATTTGACAACACAATAATTGGAGAAGATATGGAAACTCAGTCATTGCTGGTGCAGTATTAATTCTTTTATTTGTTTGTTTGTTGCATTGGGTCTTTGTTGCTGCACGCAGGCTTTCTCTAGTTGCAGTGAACGGGGGCTACTCTTCGCGGTGGTGCGCGGGCTTCTCATTGCGGGGGCTTCTCTTGTTGTGGAGCACAGGCTTCTAGGCGAGTGGGCTTCAGTAGTTGCAGCACGTGGGCTCAGTAGTTGTGGCTCGTGGGCTCTAGAGCACAGGCTCGTTAGTTGTAGCGCACGGGCCTAGTTGCTCTGTGGCATGTGGGATCTTCCCAGACCAGGGATCGAACCCATGTCCCCTGCATTAGCAGGCGGATTCTTAACCACTGTGCCACCAGGGAAGTCCCCAGTATTAATTCTTTTCAGTTAGACCCTTGTATCTCATATGTTTCCTAGCAGGACTGTGTAATATACACATTCTTGCTTATGTCCTAGTTCTTAGGCTCATGGTTGTTGGGTATGTGTGTTCTTATGATTTATAACACATTTGTTATTACATTGTACATCATTTTGTAATAAAAGGAAAATGCAAATTTAAAAATAATTTATTATCAATATAACAAGTCAATTAAGAAATCTATAAATTGTATTTGTGTTTGTACTTCTAGTTCAAAGACATCTAATTAAACAGAAGTTTTTATTTATACTAATCCCACTTATAAATGAAATTTCTGAAGCACTTGAATTCCTGCATTTGTATGAAATAGCCTTCTGAAATTTCCCTATTCCTGAAATGCAGCTGCGGTTTTAGTTCTCCCAGAGAGTGACTATAATCAAGAAGAACACATTTTATAAATTTCAAAATTATTTATTGTGCTTTGCAGTTCAAAAAAGTGTTTTTAAATATTTTTGACTCTCACAGTAAGCTTGGGTGGCAGGTGGATAAGGCAGTTACTAGAGGGACTATTTAAATAAACAGAAACTAAGTTTTTAAGAAGGTAGATGCCCTACACGGGGCCACACACTGGCTAGTTGCATAGATTATACTTGACTTTTCACTTTTTTCTACTCTCTCCCTTACACCATTTTACCTCAAAAGATAATAATAAGCTTGTAAGTCTGTGAAATGTTTCACCACTTTCAAAATGCCTTCTGAGTCACGTCATCTGTTTAGATTCTCGCATTCACCCTTGAGTTTCTTCAGCATATTTCTTCGTTTTCATAACATACATAAAGCATAATTTAAACCAAACAGAGTATTAGCCATGAAAATATAAGATCTTTGTGTTAAAAAATTTACTAGATAATCAAATCAAATCAAAGTAACAGTAATCTTGTTTTTGGTTCATAAACCCCACGGTTGTATCCACTGATTTGTCTGAGAAGTAACTAAAATTAATTATTTTGGAATTTCTTGTTTGTTTGTTTGTTTTTTTAAAGTAAATGCATGAGTGAATGGTCATATCATCCAAACAGCTTCTGCTTTTCTGGGCTTTGTGAAGAGAGGAAGAAATGTCCTCCTCCCTCTAGACATCTACTTATTTTACATTGAACAAAGTACAAAGACAGTCTTTCTGGAAATATTTCTTTAGATATTAATTTAAATATAGTGATTGTTATTCAAATGAATAATGCAGTGTTATTAAACAGGATGATTTCTCTTCAGTCTTATTTGTAAACATCCTGCTTAAATTTTCTCTCTCTCTCCCTAACGCCCATGTGGTCCTGCCTGCGAATGGTAGTCTGGTTATAGGCAAACTACATTTCACATCCCATCAACCCCACCTGCTCACACTTGGCAGGGTTTGGCCTTGAGTTGCTGCTCATTAGAGGCTCTGGCAGAGAGAAAGAGTGGGTGGAAGAAGCAATGAAACTAGTGCCTGAAAAGTGAAACTGAGGTTTAGGTTTTATATGGGGTTTTATTTGGTGAGTGGTTACACCGCTTTTCATTATACCAGATAACAGGTTGCTGGCAGCATATTTAAGAGATATGGAACTTTTAATGGGCTGAACATGAAATTAAAGCCTGATGAAATGAATTCTAATCGGTGCCCCATAGTCACACGTGTGCCAGGAAACGTACACGCTGGTGCTTTCATTGTAATCAGCCGTTCCCTTAAAAGCAGCAACGATCTCCACTTTGCTGCACATGGAGAATCTAGGAAACAATGCCATTAAGGGGTTATATGCCATCTTATGCTCCACTTTCTTCATAACATTACATCAGTTCTACAGGCATTTTCTGCCCCATTTACCAAACTGGCTCTAGTCAATGAAATTTTGCATTATAAGCCCCCAGGGAAAAAAATAATGCGAGAGTTTTACTGTCCATGTTAATGTCATTTAATACATTACTCAAACACATACTTAAGACCAACAGTTCTGATTACACAACTTTGGTTTAAAGTGGCTTCCAAACAGACTTCTTAACTGGCAACTTCTCAACACCTCACGTCTCCCCAAACTCCTCTTTTGAGGATAGGAGGGTCGAGGGAGTACAGTTTGAGATGCTGTAAACTGGGTTGTTTTCAATGTTATATCTTCATTGTCTAAAAAGGAAGAGAAAAAGGATGTCCAGCCTGTTTGTTTTGCTTTGTTTTTCAAAAATTTGTGTGTTTAAATGTTGCTTCAACTGGAACTAATCCTGACCTACCTCTTGGGAGACTACTGCCTCTGAAAAATGGTTTAACATTCTAAAAATGATGTGAGTCCAAAAGTTAAAGTTTGAAGTAGGAGTGAATAGTGAGGTAGAACAGCATTCTGTCTCTTTTTTGGAGGATTTGGATTTCACTCCACTCTTTTTGAGTAGGAGAAAACAGATCTGTCTTTTCTCTGTTTGGATAAGGAAGGGAGAGGGCTTAAAGAAGAGAAACATTTTCAGTACCAGCTGTTCCCTAACTCAAGCCCTGAATAAATTTATTCTTTCTTGAGCTGGAGATACTAGAACAACACCCTAAAGAGAATGGCAAATGGAGAATGAATCAATGAAGCCAATTTTATTATTCTAAGTACAAATTTTTTAGAAAACACAAAGGCTACGGGATAGGTTAACCACAGTTTAATCCAGAACCTGTGATAAGAACATAGGTTTCTAACAGAAGGTCTGGACTATAGTGTAGTGGGAGAGCTTTCAAGACTTCTCTGAGTGATAAACCCCAGTTGCTAATTCTTTTCATAAGGGTCTCCATCATATTTAAGCAATTATTACCAGATAGGTGAATCAAATAATGCCATCTCAAGACTGAGCAACTTTTATTTTTGGATAATTGTGGCTTTAACATCTAGTCTAAATATAGTCTTAATAGCAGGGTCTTCACATCAGTACACTATCTAGGCTTAATATTTAGATTCTTCGCCAAGTTTAAGATCTCATGAGAAAGATTTAACTCATAAACATATTGCTAACTAAATTTACAGAGCAGGTTTGGGATGTGTGTGCTTAAGCTCAGCAAGAATTTAACTATTTCAGTAAAGATTTGAGTAGAATACAAATGAATAAGCATGTCAAATGGGAATTTAAAAAGAATGCTTCGGTGTGGCTGCATATTTTATTCATTTTGGCCACTGACAATATGTCTGCTTAAAGCTAATATGTGGGACCTCCAGGCAAGCTAGAATTCTATCTTTCCTTGACCCACCCATTCTTTTATGAGAAAATATTTACTCCACAATCTTTTCTCCCCCTGTCTTACCCAGATGCTCTCTTCAGAGAAGTTTTCCATTTCTTTTGAGGCACCAAATTTTTGGATTTGCTCAAGCAAAACTTGTCATTTTCCCCACACTCTACTATAGGTTCTATACTGTTGCCTGGATTTTGCATCCTTCCAAACCACTCTCAGCTCTGCTGTACGAAAAGTCATGGATCTTGGCACTCAGCAGACGTGGGTCCAAGCACCATTTCTATCACTTGCTAGTACATGTTCTTTTAAACTTAATACGGTGAGCATGAGTTTCCTTGTCTAGACAATGACACAGTTTTGCAGCATAGTATAAGAATTAGAGACACAGTGCAAAGACAATGTTGAACTTATTGGAAGCTCTTTTTAAAAATGTTTATTGGAGTAGAGTTGATTGACAATGTTGTGTTAGTTTCGGGAGTACAGCAAAGTGAATCAGTTATACATATACATATATCCGCTCTTTTTAAGATTCTTTTCCCACATAGGTTATTACAGAGTACTGAGTGGAGTTAATAAGGAGCTAAGGGAAGCTAGAATGAAGATGAATGAAAAGCCATTCCTGTCCCTTCCAAATAGAGTCGGTGTGTGCTAAGCCCAGGACTGTGGGAGCAGCCGTGGTCCCTGAGAGCAGTGAGTCTTCTCTGAGAAAGGGAGTCCTTGGCCGGGACTTCGCTTCCCCAGTGACTAACCCATCTGGGCAAAGGAAGCGAAGCCTGAAATGTTCGGAGTGCTGTGAGGGGAAGTCAGACCGACAGGCTGAGTTGCCTTTCTTGTCCTTGGCGTTGTAACAGTGCACGGTCTTCTGTTGTTGCTGGAACCACTCAAGCATATAATGAATGGAGTACCAGTGATTGGAAACGGTCGGCCCTCGATGATATTTCCGCAAGTTGTTTTCCTTCTACAACTTGGTAATGGATTTTTCTAACTTTAACAGGATGGTTGAAGTGTCTCATGATTTTATATGCTGTTGCCCCCTCTGGAGCCAACTCTGTCCAGTTATCATGTCATTTTTTTTCAACACTGAAAATCAACCGCTCTCCAAAATCTTAAACGTTTTCCTTGGATGGTTACATGATCCTAAGCAAACAAACAAAGTGAAGAGCCATTCTGGTTCTTCTGGAGACATTAGAACTCTTTTTTCTTTTTTTAATGAGTTAAGTTTTTGGATCTGTAGATGAGGTTCACTGAATTCTGCGGAGGTCAGGGGAGAGTAAGGAACCTTTGACAGTCTTTGTGCAGGAGGGAAATGGAGCTCTGTGAAGGTGACCCATTGCTGTGTGCGGAGGCCTGGCGGGCCATTTCACTGAATGGTAAGGCAGAGGGCGAAGTTGTGAGTATCGAGTAATGAAGCACTATGAAGACAGACTAGCAAGACATACCTGGGTTACAATCCCAGCCTCCAGCTAACTAGATGGATGAACTTAGACAAAGTTCTTAAAATCCATGAGCTTCAATTTTTACATCCTTTGTAGCATTGTGATGATTAACATGTATTGCATACTTATATGCTGGCCACTATTCTAAGCACTTTGCTGATATCATTCTATTTAATTTTCACAATAATCCTATGAGGTATAAAGCAAATACTACTCTTTGGATTGTAAAGGTAAGAAAACTAAGATAAAGAACACCTAGCTAAAGGTAACAAAGTCAGTAATGACAAAGTTAGAATTTTAACCTAGGCAGTTGGACTCCAAAGCCTATATTTTTAACCATTGTGGTATAATTAAGTCACTTGACATACACCCTGGCATATAATTAGTATTTAATAAATGGGAGACTCCAATATATACTTACATATTATTTTTATATTTCAACATATGTCATCTGTATTCAAGATTTGTTTTTGGAACTTAAAAGAAGAATCAGTAAACTGTGCTTAAAATTTTTTTAATAAGCTCTGAGAATTTGCTGCTGGAGCTTTAGAGTTGGCAGCTACACTGGTAACTGATTTAGGAAGTTCTACTCCCCCCTTATCACTGAGTGTAAACTCAGAGGTGACAGAGATGCTCTAGAATTGGTTTCTGCATTGGATAGGGATCTCTTTCTCTTCTGTTTCTAAGGACATGATTTTTTTCCCATGGAAAGGGAAAATTGAATGAGTCGATTTTTCATTTTTACTCTGTCATCTTTAGCTTTCTATTAATTGATATGATCTTACGATTCTTTTCCCTAATTTTTTGGGTTCATATTTTTTCAGTCAATCCACTGATTACCCTTTCACCAGTTGAGTTTCTGTGCTCTAGACGCCGTGAAGACACCGTTCTACACTGGCTACACACTAGGAGGCAGAGTCCCTTCTTCCCTTACTGTTGACACACATCAACACTATGCCTTATTGCTTTATGGAAAGGCCCTGCTCTAGTCCCTCTTGAACAGAAAACCACAGAATTAACCACAAGGCCCTCTACATGCCTTCCAGAAGCCCCATCCAGCTTATTCTTCATACCCCAAAACATGAAAAAAAAAAACAACACCTAATTAAATCTTTAAATTTGCAGAATTTCAAGTATGGAATCAACCAGCCTTATTTTCAGATTTCCATTCAAGTCAATGTATTTTTTTTTTCTTTTGGGCACCTTAAAGTGTTCCTCAATTTTCCACATTATCTGCTAACATGAACATTTTTCTCCAGCCCCACCGATGACCTTCTTTCCAGTTCTTACCTTGTTTACCAGCCAACGGGACTCTGCTTCTACAGCCACACGTCCTGTATGTGTCCTCCCCACTGATGGTCCCTCATGCATCTACCTTTAAATTTATGTTATCTAAAAATATTTTCGCTGACAAACTTCACCCTATGATAATTCTTTGTATCCTAAGTATGAAATAAGTTTTCAGTAAATTATTGGTTATATACAGATACATGGCCTTTGAATTCTTTGCTAAGCATATATTTAGATACGTAACACATGAGGTAATGACAGCACATGAGCATTGTCTGGTGTCACGTCCTGTCATTGTTACTCAGTTTGTATCATGTTCCTACATGGGTTGAAAAGTTGCTTTGCAAATGTTCTCTACACGTTTCGTATGTGCTTGTTTAGCATCTCATGCTACCTTGTTTTGAGGAAGAGAACTTGATTTTTAACTTTCCCCACTTAATTCTGTCGTCTGGCCTCCTGTAAATTTCCTACTCAAATGTTTTCTGAGATAATAAAAACACGTCAACTGTTCTTTATTCTTCATGTCAATTAAATCAAATTTCTTATCCCTCATAATTGCTTAAATTCTTTAAAATTCTGATTTAGTTTTGCTCTTTCTTCTACATTTAATCCTTAACTAATGTCTGTGTATACGACCTATTTCAGGATCTTATTTTTTAATAACTGTGCTTCATTCTAAGATTTTAATAAACCAACCAGCCAACAAATAAGTAAATAAAGATAAATAGAACAGATCAGTGAATTAAAAAGGGCCTTCGGGTAGGGGAAGCCCAATACCATTTTGATATTCTTGAATGAATTCACATGAGAAATCTAAATCCATGTGGTACATAAACTGAGCTTAGCAACCAAGTCTGACATACTGACCATTTCACTAGACTTGTAAAAGCTGTTATTTTTGAATGAAGAAATGAAATTTGCATTGATTACCTAAATAGACTGACATTCATTTGCAAGAACATGATCAAGCTACAGCAAGCACACTAGCCAACTAGCACGTTCATTGGAAAATAGCTTCAGCTTAGTGTAAAATTAATATGTTCTTTTCCTTTCTTCAGCATGGGCAGTAGGAACTTTTTGGTTTTGCTTAAGCATTATCTATTCCAGCTTATTCTTTGTTTACCTTTCTTAATGTAATAATAACACCATGGCACAAATGCATTCTTCCCATGTGAGATAATTATATGAATTAAGTTAGTCCAAGACTGACACCTAGCTTGAGTTCAAAACAGTTTTTTTTAATGTTTTGATTATAAGCAAGTAAATGAGCATATGTCCAATTACATTTTGGGTGCAATAGCTTTAGCCACCACATTTTGGCATTTTATTTTATTAGCTAAAAGTTCACATATGGTTTCCATGTCTCCAAGCTGTCTTTAAGGATACAAGAGTTGTATAACCTAACATTGTTTTCTTTCCTTCTCGCTCCCAGCCCCCTCCCTATTTCTCACATATGCTCCCTCATAGAGGTGCCTCTCATAATTTTAAAGATTATATGTGCAAATTACGAAAATCTGAAAGTTTGCTGGTGCTTTGAAGAAACGATGAAAGAAATGCTTCCAACCCTAAAATTTTTACCTAAAAAAAAATCTAAAATAAATGTCAAAATGTTTACTCTAGAAACAGCAGTGTGTTAGTATGCAAATATAGAAGGCTTTCGATGATTTTTAGCTGCTTCCTTCTTATGGCCTGGTGTCACAGAGTTCTTGTAGCCCCTTCCCTCTTCAGAACCCTCCCCAGCAGCTTTGGAATGAAGGAAGGGGGAAGCTCAGTGAACATCTTAAAGACTGAAACGTATGAGCCACAGTCGTGCTGGTGAAGGACACAGGATAAGGGAGCACAAAGACACATATTCAGCTCCTTTTGGTTTCAACATTCTGCCCTGTATATCTGTGTTACTGATACAGTTAATGGTTTGGAAAACTGCAAGACTTGCATATTTTGGCCGAGAGTTAAAGACAACCTTTCTAAACAACTAAAACTTGGTTACTTTTTAAGGTTGTTACTCTAGAATTTCAAGAGCCTTGGGGTAAAGCAAATCTATTTGTTACCTTGCCTGTATATTGAAAATGTTATATCCAATTTCCAAAAAAGTGGGAATTTTGAATATACTGTTGATTTACAAAGATTTCTGAAACTTCATATACACATAGTATTTAATCAATATTAGAGACACTCTTCAAGTTCAATACATATTTAATTAAAAAAGGAAAACAGTAAGACCTTGAAATAATCAACTGTGTTAAATGTTGCACTAGTTATGCTATAGCAGTAGATGAGAGCTCTGCTTTCAAAGATTAACTTAAAAAGCTATTTGTAGGCAGTCCTTGAGAACCAGGACATGGAATATTTTGTCTCTTTTTCTCCTAAGGAACAAATCTGATGGGTAGCTGATGTGATGAAAAGTGTTTGAGCTTCACAGACCAGACAGAATCTACTTATCCAGATGATTTTCTTCTTTCACCCCTACAGGCAAAAATGTCTTTTCAGGTGATAGAAGAATCTTTGTTTCTTTGTGGGAAGTAGATCACAAAAGAAAGCCAACTGCTTGCCAAACGGCTTTAATCTATAAAATCATTAACAATCCAAAGGAGACATTTAGGGTTTTTTTTCAGTTATAGTATATTGCATTTGAGCTGTGGGACGTATACCAATAGTGCTATTTAGAATTTGGGCATACCATGAATATCGAAGTGCAAGCATGTTGTCCTGACTTAGGTTCACTTTTCAAATATGTCTCTCACTTATATTAACTACCACCTTTCTATATTTTGACTCATTTTGACTTTTTGAGAAGTCAGTTTTTGCAACGAATTGCCAATGAATTAGTTAGAGGGTTACAAATTTATAGTTGAGTCAGAAGTTTCAATTGCCTTTAAATTTGGCAGAAATGTATTCAAGACTGTTCACTTGCAGTGTCCAGACCTAACATTAATAGTATTTAACCTAGAGAATACATATCTGTCTTACAGAATTGAGGCTAGTGGCTTAACTGCTCATATCACATGATATGAAGCTTGTAGAAACTAGGATGTTCTCAGACTGCGGTTAAGACATAATATAGGCTATTGTTCCTTATTACAGATCTCCTGTTACTGTATTATTTCTAAATGGGCCAATCTTTATATTATTATCCCATTTAGAGAGAATGTACAGAGTCCCATATGAATGTTCTCAGGAATAGTAATTATTTTAATGGTAATAGAAATAGTAGGTGCCATTTATGAAACATCTACTCGGTGCCTGGTACTATGTTAAATGCATTACATACATTATCTAGTTTAATGCTCCAACAATAACCTTATCCCCATGTTGTACACCAGAAAAGGAAGCTTAAAGAAACTACAAGTAACTTGCTCTAAGCCATACTACCCATAAGTGACAAAACTGAAGTTTAGCCCACAAACTTCTCCAGGAAATGGTTAATGAATTTTTTAAATGGTGCAAATTGTATGGTAGAAATTACTCTTTTAATATTAGAGCATTTGATTAAGAAAATTATGTGAATCCGAAATTTTGAAGAATTTCACTACAAAGCATTTTCAAAGGAGGTATAATTTTTAATTAATATTTTTGTAATAAACAATGTATGCACTAGGTATAAAATTCAAGTTAGAAAAGATCATACAGTAAAGAGGATATCTTTACTCTTACTTATAATCCTCAGTTTATACAATATTTGCTAAAATACAATATTTCTAAGATACTTTGCCATTTGAACAGTTATTCAATACAGTTCTGGCTAATGAGAGGAAAACAGAAATTGATAGTTGGGGTTTTGGGGAATGTTCTTTGGAAGGCTGCAGAATGTACGGTGTCACTTCTCTCTGCCTGAAATATCAGTAAGAAGATGTTGGAAAGGGAACAACCATCCTGTAATAAGTAGATGGTAAGCCACATGGTGAGAATTAGTGAGAGAAAGAAAGAAGCAGCCTGGATCTTTGCTGGTATAATGGTAACACTGTGGTAGCACCAGACTGCTTTTCTTTATTAGAAAAATAAAATTCCTAATTTATGCTTCACCTTTTTAACAACAGTGTAATATTCTACTTTGTGGATGTAGTATAATTTATTTCTCATCACCCATTAAATTCCATTTAGATTGTTTTAATGCTCCCGTTAAAGACAATTCTGCAATAAATATCCAGGTTCATGTCATTCTGTGCATGAGCATGCATATTTGTGCAATAAATTCCTAGAAGCAGAGTTGCTTGGTCAAAGGGCACACACATTTAGAAACTTTAGGTGCCACCAAATTGCTTATAGAAATCGTTGCAGTTTATTTTATTTTATTTTATTTTATTAATATTTTTCTTAACCATATTTGCTTATTTATTTATTTATTTTTATTTTTGGCTGTGTTGGGTCTTCGTTTCTGTGCGAGGGCCTTCTCCAGTTGCGGCAAGTGGGGGCCACTCTTCATCACGGTGCGCGGGCCTCTCACTATCGCGGCCTCTCCTGTTGCGGACCACAGGCTCCAGACGCACAGGCTCAGCAATTGTGGCTCACGGGCCCAGATGCTCCGCGGCACGTGGGATCCTCCCAGACCAGGGCTCGAACCCGTGTCCCCTGCATTGGCAGGCAGACTCTCAACCTCTGCGCCACCAGGGAAACCCTGTTGCAGTTTATTGACATCAATTTATGAAAAAGCAGGTTTCTCCACATTCTTATTAATAAAACATAAAATTTTAGATTTTGTGTTCCAAACTGAAAAGCAAAAGGCAGATCCATATGTAGTTTTAATTTAAATTTCTGTCATTATAAATAAGGATGAAAATCTTTTTTATTTGTTATATGGCCATTTATTTTCCTTTTTCCACGGACTTTGACATTCCTCGTTCAAATTTCCTTGTGTTCATTTTTACCTAACTATTCAAAGGAAATTTTCAAATATTAGGAAAATGATTGCTTTATTCTTATATAATTTATACACTTCTAGCTTTTAATTTGTATTTATTGTTTTATGTTTTTTTAATCCATGAAGATTCTTTTACATTTAGTTGAATTTATTCATGCAGTTGAATTCAATTTATGCGCTCAAAAAAGCCTTCTCCACTCATTATAAAAACATTCTCCCGTGGATTTGAATATTCAATCCTTTTTGGAATTCATTTTGATGTAGCATGTGAGGTAGGGATTCAAAATCAGTTTCTTCCAGATGTTTACTCAGTTGTTCCAACATAGTTATTGAATAAACCCTTTCCCCTTACTAATTTGTAATGCCACTTTTATCATATACTAGATGCCTATCCATATCTGAGTCTATTTATGGCCATTTTGATCTATTCCATTAATCAATCTGTCTGGTCCTGTGCCAGCATCACACTGTTTTAATTATTGTAGCATTATAAGATGGTTCTACGTTGGGCTTGGTCCCTCATTATTTTCATTTTTCAACGTTGTTCTTGCTCTTCTTGCTTGTTTAGTTTTCCACATGAACTTTAAAAACAGTATGTCTGCTTCTGAAAAAGGTTCTTATAAATTGAACATTAAATATATAGATTAATTAAGGAAAAATCTCTGAGATGTTGTGTCTTCATATCCAAAAACATTATTTATTTATTTTCACATTTTCATTTATTTTAATCTTATTTTATTTCCTCAGTAGCATCTTATGATTTTCATCTTACAGATCTTATGCATTTTCTGTTAATTTATTCTTCTATTTTTCACTTTTTGTTGCTATTATTATTGTAAAAGGCGGTGTCTATTTTATCTCTTAACTTGCCATTGTTTTATACATGATTTCAGAATTTTAACATTTCCCCAACAAACTTATCAAATGCATTTCTTGCTTGTGAAGCTCTTTAATTGACTTCCTTGAATTTTCTAGGTAAATAACGTATCATTAGCAAATAGTGGTAATTTTCTTCCTTTCCAGTGTTTAAGATTATTATTGCTTCCTTTTCTCCAATTACAAAGGCTAGAGTAGAAGTTCAAATTCAAATTAGGGCTCTATTTTAACTACAAAAATATTAACAGGCTCTCCCAACTTGGCTCCCTACCCCATCCCCAAATGCTATTAAATTTACCCTGTTACAGCCTTCTCTTGGAAGAGCTTAACAATCCATAGAAAATGTATGTTAGCTACAACTATTTTTTGGTGGAAAACAAGGTAGTGGAGAAAGGTAAAAATGGTGATATACTTAAAAACTATATTGAGAGCCAATGGAATTTCTAGTTAATGAAAATATTTACAAGCCTTAGGTAACAATTCCACCTTCTTAAATAGTATTTGCAGCAATAAAATTCAATATAAAGAACATTTCCCTGGAGTTTAGTTTAAAGATATCTGTTTGGAAAATTCTTCACCTTAATCAAAGTAGATGTTCACATATATGATAGAGCTTTATAAATATGTTCAATATTTTTTACTGGAATCAAATTTCAGTTATTTAATATGGAATGCTTTACATCTAGGTAAGTGAAAACTTTAAGATGACTAGATAACTTTTTAAAATTAGTGAACTTTGGATCAAATTATCAAATATTTAAGCCCTCTTCATTATTTGTTATATCTCACATTTGATTTTCATGAGAAACAAAAAAGTGGCTAAGAGGAACCATCATGTAAGAAAAATGAAATATGTAAAATAATGAATTAAATAAGATCAAAGATGATAAAGTGAGTTTACTAAGATGAATAGTTTACCTGTTGCAAATGTTGATCTCAAAACTAATTTCACAGCAAATTCTTTCCTTAAAAAAAAAAAAGAAAGAAACATGTCATGGCCAATAACTGCTGAAAAACTGTGGAGACTGGCACTTCCAAATGCTTGGCAGATTATTAAGCCAATTTTTATTGAGTCCATTCTAGCTGTTGGAGGGTCTGCGATTCCCAACTGTTTCACATCAGAGAATGAAAACAAGTAGGGCCCAGCCAAGACCACATTGGTGACTGCCAGCCCCTTTGTATGCCAAACATGAAAGCAACAAGTCCAGATGCTTTGATCCTTGCATTTTTGGATTTAGCCCAAAGTTATAGAAAAAAAGCACAACTCATGTTAGGACAACATACATTATAACTAGAAATCAATCAATAGCACTGTGACCTTCAAACTCAGTAAATGTTTGGAGTTAGTTTCAGAGCATGTAATCTAAATTGGGGACTGGAAGTTGGAACTGGTCCTAAACTAACAGAAAAAAAGGTATATTTTTAAAGTACAGAGATTAAAGGAAGCAACAGATGAAGTTTTAATTTATATGTGTGTGTGTGCGTGTGTATATATACGTATATATTCATGAAGAATGTATTCTAATTTAAGAGACTTGGAATGGTAAGAAAAGAAAGCCACGACCGCAATGAAAACCTCTTTCCCTGCATATAATTAAAAGAGAAACCAAACTGTGGCAGGAAAATATATTGGAAGGAAATTATGAGCTTTCTCCCAGTTTAGGGTAAGAGAATAATGAGATAATTTAAGAGGTGAGTCACTTGGTTGCTAGGACACCGTCCTGACCTGCAGCAGCACTCTGGCCTGCCAACTTAGGAAACAATGGCTCTGGTCTGGGCAGGACTGTGGCCCTGAATTCCCCAACAACACAGGTATATTGAAGAACTGGTAATGCAGAGCTGAGCTGAAGAATTGATGGCCAATCTGGATTTGGGCACGAGTAAAACGGCAGCCTCAACCCTAGTATCTTTTTTTTTTTTTTTTTTTTTTTTGTTTTTCTGTCTTTTTATTTTTTTTTTTTTTATTTTTTTTTTTTAAACATCTTTATTGAAGTATAATTGCCCCACAATGGTGTGTCAGCCTCTGCTTTATAACAAAGTGAATCAGTTATACACATACAATATGTTCCCATTTCTCCTCCCTCTTGCATCTCCCTCCCCCCCACCCTCCCCATCCCACTCAACCCTAGTATCTTAATCACTGCCTGTGGCCAGGGTAGTTACTTGAAAAAAAATCTTCTGGGAGAGAAGAAATAACAGTTAAAAGCAGCTTAGTTTAGGGGGGCAGGATCCGGCACCAAGAAATAATTAAAAGTAATCTTGCATCCTTTATTTTATTTTGTTTTTTAACTTCACAGTAATGATTTGACTGTATTCTCACACAATTTCTGTCTAGACTACATTGTGTTAAAAACCTCACCGTTTTGTATTATAAAGCTTTCGAATCGTTCCTGGCACCAAACAGGCTGTTCTAGCACAAAAGCTAATATATTGTAACGCTGATAACGTTCAAGAACCTATCATTACGATTTCTCTCTCTTTTCTCTTTTTTTTTAAGTACATTTTTTTTTCTCAGTCAGAAAAGTAAATTAGTGGTGGTGATAATACACTGCAATCTCTACTGACATGTCAGAAAGGCAATGTACAGATAGTCTAACATTTTCAAAACCTTCCAGGAACTGGTTTCTCCAGTTCCTGGAAGATCTGGTCTCAGCCTGCAAAAACAACTTTTTTTTTTTCCTGCAATATGAACTTACTCAAAATGCCTCACAGCATCTCCAAGAGAGCTGGGTCAGGAAAGATGATGATTCTATCAGTTTGACTGTGTTATCCACATATTTTCTGGATGTCTACACATATGCCCGTGCACAAGGCAGGGCCTATTAGTGGAAGGTATAAGATAAGAGTAAATTAAGGCACAAGATCAGAAGGTGGCTTGTTTGTAAATGAGCCCGTTTACCCAAGTCTGGGAACAGCCTGATCCGTAACTTAGAAATAATCCATCTTTTGCATTTAATGCTCATATCTTTGTACATGTATTCTATTCTCTTAGTAGAATTCTTCTTTTACTTGAAACAAATATTATGTCTAAATAGATATATACATAGTGAGTTGAAAAAAGTATATATCTATTCATTTATCTATTCATTCTTTGTTGAGCCTTTATAACTTATGAAAGACTTTGTTGGAGGCTGAAAGGAATTTTTAAAAGTGGAAAACAGTATGCTACAGTAGAAGGGTTACAGATTTGGAATAACAATGTTTAATTCAATCCTGGATTCTTCATTTAGCAAGGATACAACCTTGAAGAAATCACTTATTCTCTCTGTATTTCAGTTTCATCATTTCAAAAATTGAAATAAGGTCACTACCTGGCTCTACTCTGGTCTTTGAGGATTAAGGAAGGAAATATTAAATAGATGACAATCCTTTGTAAACTATAAATGTGGGGTCAGCATAGGTATTATGGAGAGGACTTTTTCCTGTTTCAAAGGAGCTTTCCATCCATTTCTGGAGGCAAAGTATCTTTACATCAGATGGTTTTGGTACCCATAAAGTAAGTCCTTCATTAATCGCGAGTGGAAAAAAAAAAAAGTAACTGCTTTAATTATTAAATCTACAAAAGACATCAGGAGGACTAGGTTGGTGAATGGAGGCTTCAAGATTTGAGAGGACCCCAAAAGATGGGTATAATTGCATTCAGCCAAGAAAAAGAGAAAACACATGTAGTTGGGGAATTCTGTGAACCACAATACGAACGTACAAATATACAACAGATATCCACTTAGTTGATCATTTATCCACTCAGAAGTATTTGTTTATGTGAAGAGGACAATTTGGCTGAAATTCTTTTGGAGAAGATGGGAGACAAAATGTAAAGCTTTCACTTCTTTCTGATATGCTATATATAATTGTAAAACCTGGGGCAACTGTGTCATATTAGAGATAGAACAAGTAAAAGATGTATATCCCAAAGGAGAAAATATGAGCGAGGCTAACAAGAAATCTCTGTTCCAATTTCTCTAGCCCTAGCATGCCAAGTGGGGAAGTGACACTCAGGCCAAAATATAGTGATGTATTTTTGGAACAACTCTTGGCTTAGTCCAGGGTTTGGAATAATGATGGAGGGGTATTTTGGATGGTGTATCTGGTCTACTTTCTGTTGGCACCTCTGATGTTATTCCGAAGCTAGGTGAGCCACTCTGTCTTGTCAGAATGCAGGCAACTCTGGATGTCAGGCAGATGGCCAGGAACACCAAGAAAGGCCTGAAAGAGGGTCAGAGGTGGAGGAGGGGAAAAAAGGAGAGCTCAGTCAGTCCCATTCCCAGCTGGAGTACATACAAGAAGTGCTGGCAGTGTATGCCTTAGATCTACAGTCCAACAAAGAGTCTGAATAAAGGACAGTGGGTTACATCCAGTGACTGGGTTGGCCATGAACTTCCCAGACCGGTTAATTGAAGCGACAAGAAGGGACAGACACGAGAAAGATACATGACATTAAAAAGTCAGAAAAACAGAAATGCAGCCACAGGATGAAACCTATCACGAGATCCATAATGATCTGTTTTTCCACCTCTGCCTTGGTATCGCCTCTTTTTTTTCCTTTTTCTCTTTCTCTGCCTCCAATTTCTCTGGCAAAACTCTCTGTCGTCTCCCTCACCCCTTTGCTTTTCTTTCCTGATTTCTGTTTTTAGCAACTAACTCTATGAACACATTTTCAAGTTCAGGATTACACATCAGGATTTTTTGCAAACTATTTTTAGAGAATTTTTTTCAACAAACAAACAGTGAGTGTTTAAGAGTTAATATCAAGCATTTTCATCTTCTGGTAATGGTGAACTAGCTTATTGCAGATGAACTCTCCCACCAAAAACAAGAAAAAATGGACAACACACAGACACACGTATACACATAATTACATCTCTTTATCTCTCTTTCTCTCTGAATAGATAGATAGACAATTTTTATCCTTAGGAATTGGGAGCTTTTAAGGCAGTGAGGATAACAAAAGTCAAAATTTCCAAGATAAAAGAAATATAGAGGGGTAGAAAGCGGAGCCCAATGTCCTGTACAATTTTTTCCCCACTATATACTGATGCACAAGCAGAAGCTAAGAGGCTGAGAGGGTGAACAGATCTTCTGGAAGAGCTGGGTAGCAAAAATTGAAGTTTAGGCCTCACCAACAAGGAGTTCTCCAAAAGACCCCAGGCTTTCAGCTGGGACACCCCCAAAGGGCCACACTTTTGGTGTAGGGGTAAATTAGAGCTAGACTGAACTTAGCAAAAACTAAAGTTCATTTGATAGTTTAAAATTATCTGTCCCTACCTTGACTGCCTACAAAATTAACAACCTAAAACAAACAAAAGACAGGAAAGAGGAAAAAACTCCAGAGAAATCCAGATCCAGTAGTTATCAGGCACAGACTCATAAAATAACCATAATTAATATATTTAAGAAGATAAATAATAAGAGGATTTCAGCATAGAATTGAAATAAAAAAATAAAATATAAATTATAGAGATGAAAAATACAATATTTGTAATTAGAAACACAATAGATGAGGTTACTATCAACCTAGACATAGCTGAGGAGGGGATTATTGAACTGGAAGACAGATCAGAAAAAAAAAAAAAAATCTAGACTGAAGCATGGAGAGAAAGAAGGATGGAAAAAAAACCCCCCAAACCAAAAAATAACATATAAAATATGGGGCCAGGGGCGGGGGGCGGGGGAAGTTCTAGAAAGAAAGAAAAGAGAATTTTCTAAATCTGAACAAAAATGTCATTAGACAGAGTTAAAAGTATTGTGAACTCCAGATGGAATAATACAGAGAAAACACCACTTAGGCCATTCACAGTGAAACTTCAAACCAAACTAAAGAGAATATCTTTTTTTTTTTTAACATCTTTATTGGAGTATAATTGTAAATAGTATGTTAGTTTCTGCTTTATAACAAAGTGAATCAGCTGTATGTATACATGTATCCCCATATCCCCTCCCTTTTGCGTCTCCCTCCCACCCTCCCGATCCCAACCCTCTAGGTGGTCACAAAGCACCCAGCTGATCTCCCTGTAAGAGAATATCTTAACAGTCTAAAGAAAATAGACCTATTTCCTACAAACTAGCAATAAGACTGACAACCAATGATGAAGGTCAGAAACCAAAGTAATGACCTTTTAAAAGTGCTAAAAATAATAACTGACAACTGAGAATTCTATAACTTGTAAAAACATTGTCAAAGATGCAAAATGATGGCATTTTATGACAACCGAAACCTAAGATAATGTATCATCAACAGATACACACCGATGGAAATATTAGAGGGAGTTCCTTTGGCAGAAGGAAAATGATCCCAGAGGAAAGCATGGAAATGTGGGAAGGAATAATGAATGCGCCACGGAAAGAGTAAATATGAGGATAAATCTAAATAAATATTGACTGATTAAAACAATAAGGATAATGCCTTATCGAATTGAAAACATATGTAGAATTAAAATCTGTGGCAACGCTAAGAATACATAAAAGGCATGAGGGTGATAAATAAAGTAAAAGTATTCTAAGGTCCTTGCATTGTTTAGGAAATGTGAAAACTAATTAATATTAAATTATAAAAATCAAGAATAATTTTTAATATCTAAGGTAACCAACAAAAGAACAGAAAAGAATAGAAAATCCATAATTAACAAGCAAATAAAAGAGAAATTAAGGCAAGAAAAAATGGAAAAGGAATGTAGAAATGTTGAAACAAATAGGAAACAATACTTAGATGGTAGATTTAAAACCTAATATATAAGAAATAACTTTAAAGTTCAGTGGAGTAAATGCTCTAATAAAATACAAATATTACCAAGTTGTATTTCTAAGAAAAGCAACAACAAAATCATATGATATTTACTCTTTAAATATAAAAATGTTTAAAAGTTAAATGATGGGAAAATTATATCTTACAAACCATAAACCAAGGAAATCTGGTATAGCTATACTAATATCAAACCAAGTGGACTTTAAAATAGGAATCATTACTAGATCTAAAATAAGAATTTCTTAATGTTCCAAATTCTAAATTTCTCTCTACTTAGTTAAAGCAAAATTGATAGAACCAGAAGGAAGTATTAAAAAATATACAATCACTTTCATATACTTCACTCAGAAACTGATAAAAACAAATAAACAAACATCAGTAAGGATACAGAAAAATTGACATGATTAACAAATTTAACTTAAATGACATCTATAAAACTACACACTTAACACCAGCAGAATGTATATTCTTTACAAATGCCCTTGAAGCATTGACAAAAAATTGGACATATGCTGAACCATAAAACCAATATTAGCCAATTTGAAAGACTGAAGTTATTTATAATATGTTATCTGATCACAGTAGTATGAAGCTACAAATCAATCATTAAAAACATTTTCAAGTCCCCAAATATTTGAAAATTAGTAACACACATCTACATAAACTGTGGTCAAAGAAATCATAATGAAAATTAGAAAAAAAATTAACTCAATGTTAATAGACGTATAACTATCAATACCTGTGAAATACATCAGCTAAAGTTATGCTTAGAAAGAAATATATACCCTCAAATGTGTATATTAGAAAAAAGAAATGTTGAAAAATTAACTCTCTAAAGTAGAAAAGAAATCATAATGTGATAGCAGGAATTAATGAAATAGAAAACAAACATGCAATGGAGAAATTCAATAAAAGCAAATTTTAATTATTTTTTAAATACTATTAGGATTAACAGTAAAGCAACACTGAGAGGGAGAGAGGGAGAGAGAGAGAGAGAGGGAGGCATTAATTACCAATATCAGAAATTAAAATGGTAAAGCCTACAATTTACAATTAAAAAGAAACATAAAAAGATATTATGAGCAATTTTATGCTAATAAATAGGCACATGTCTAGAAAAGACTCTGCATGATAGTGTGCTAAACCAATTATTAGCTTGATATTAAACTATCCTAAAGAATAGGTTTTAGATTAATACTCTGTATGGGTCTAAAATAATCTCTCTTAGGACTATTCAGAATACCATTCTAGTCATTTTCTGCCCCTCATTTTGACAACTGCAGGGTATTAGGAAATCCTTTAAGAGCTGTAGTACAGAATTAGCCCTTGTGGTTTTAGTTACAAAATCACATATGGAGATGTTTTAGACAGTGACAACACAGAGGTTCGCCGACACGGTGAAGGAGAGAATAAAAGCAGGGAGTTGAGAGTACTACATTATCCCAACCCTTCAAAGAGTTGCTTGGTACACATGCCAGGTCTTTGCTGAGGTCCAACAGGCCAAGGTGCCGCAAATTCACTGGTGATGTGTCTGAATGTGTTTTCAGAGAAAAATGAACATTTGATGCAAAAGGTATTCTTCCCATCTCCCTGCAGTCCCTTTCTGAATCTTTTCCGGTTTCTCTATTTCTTCCCTCTCTGTGTATGAAAGAAAGACTTTCCCAAGTTCCATCTTCAGCCTGGTCTTCTTACATTAAACACGGTCCCAACTGACCATTCTTTATGGATCACTCCCCAAAACCTCTAAGTGTGGCTTCTCCAGTGAACTCAGGACACACATCAAATCATGACACCCCTCACTGTTGAAAGTCCTCGACCCATGATTCAAACAATTCTGTCACTCAACTCCAAGTGACCATCTCAGCTTTTACTGTTATTACGCCCTCCTACCCCACCTAGCAACCAAAGAGCCCCACTTTCCTGTCACAACGACATCCGCACAGGTCTACAAACTTTCTTTGCCCGCTTCTATTCACTCTCATACTCACTCCTCTCCCAGAAATGCCCTTTCCTCCTGGATCCACCTCTCACATTCTTCCTCATCTTTCAGGGGCTAGTTCAAACTCCATTTTATCTGAGAAGACTTTTTAGATCAATTGCCCTCCCTTCTCTGCAGCCCTGCAATAATATTTACCTTTGCTAGATGAGTGCTCACTCATCCCGTTTATATTTTTAATAAATGAGTTATTTAAATTGTTTTTTCTGCTAGATGACAACAGTGGGGACCACCTTTTATTCATCGTTACTTTTTCTCAGCTCTTTGTCCATATTTATACGATGTAATTAATAGAATCCTTTGACTTTTGAATTTTCTCTCTGAATGTTCATTTTGCTCATGCAGATCTCTATGCCTAAACTGTTCCTCTCCCCCTGGAAAAATCCTACTTATTCTTTAACATCCAGCACTTGTGTCGTTTCCTTAATGAATTCTCCCCCCATTACCACATAGAGCCATGTTCATAATTTTTATATGTAAAATATACTTTTATTAGAATGTCTAAAAAGTATTTCTCACAAAGACATGATTTATCTGGCACTAAATTTGTGATGTGAAAGTTGAATTGTACGTACATATGCTTATTATCATCTTGAAACATTTTATTTTATTGTGTGTTAGGAGATATTTATTGTGGTAATGTGAATAACTGCAAATCTACGTAATGTTGAAGCATATTTTAAAGCACCGTTGATTACCTGCAATTCTTTTGTATATTTAGTTAATTTTGACTAAATTTTGCAACCAGATTGTGTGAGAAAAAAATATATTCCCACTAATATGCGTCTTCTAGAACAAAGTGTTTGAGGGCAAAGGCAGTTGCTGCAAAATTGCAAAGTCAAAGGGAAAGTGTACAAGAATAGTGCCAGGAACCTCAATCAATGGTTCAGCGAGATTGCTTTGGCTAAAGGTAAGTGTCTTGGGAAGAACTCAAATTTGATCCATGTGGTGATGCTTTGGGAACAGCACTCCACCAAAAATTGAGAGCATACACGTAAAGTTCTCAGGAGTTGAAACCCTACATTCAACCAAAGGCAATATTATTCAATGACAGAAAAATCATAACTCACTGAACATTTTTGATCCAGACCCACATCCAACAGTTGGATGTGTATGATCAGCTAAACAGTGTATGTTCTGTAGCAGGCACTCCTAGTACAATCTCGAATTTGTGCCATTATACCATACTTTAATCTTATCCTGGGTCACATTTCTAGATAGGTGATGGTTTGAGATATTTGACTAAGTTGGTAGTTAAAAAAAAAAAAAGCAGTGTCACTTTCATTAGAGATACATTTTAAAAGATGAGTTGAGTTGCTATATCTCATCCTCTACTGGTTTTCTTCAAAAACTCATAAACCTTGTTCAAAACACTGGGACGGAGTGAATGGAAAGACAAAGAAAAATGACAGCTTTTGCTGTAGAAGTCACAGTTGAAATGGGAAGACAGAAAATATGCGTGAAACTATAAATAACAATAGGAAATACCAAAAACGAAATATGTAGCTTGTGAAAGTTTCTCTCACATGAGAAGAGATTTAGCAGATTGCTAGGATGGGAAGGAAGAGGTAATCATTCTCTGGGGGAATGGCACACATTCTTAGTCAAGAGGCAGCAACAATCAATGTCAGCCCAAGCGCAAGTCAGAGAAAGAATGCAATGTTCTTCATTTAATTTTCTTAGATAATAGACTCATGAAACTTACCAGTTCCAGCGTCAGCTTACACACTATATGTTCATGGTGCATGTATGTAATTTGGGTTCTCATCTTTTCTGACAGTTCTCCCATAAGTTATTCTTTTAACTGGCTGAGTTTAATTCTGCCAAAGTGATTCCATAGGCAGATATCAATGACAGATTTTGTATAAATTACCCAGCAGTTTTAGATTCTGAATTTTAATCTGGCGATAATTCTGCATTGATAAGTGAGGTTGAATTTCAATGGGGAAACATGAAATACATTTCTTCATATTTGTGAAAATAATTCTGGTCAAAAAGCATATGACCCAATCTTAGTAGGTAATGAGGTATGAATCATTTCAACAGAAGTTTGAGAAAGTTGCTTTAAAACTGAAATGACCAAGGTGTTTTTTTTTTCTTTCCTATTTTCCTACAATAGATCTTCAAAGCTAGATACATACCACAATACTTATCCAACATGAGTGTTTTTGATTGAAGAAATATCTTTAACAGAAATAGGGTGTACCAATAATTTTTTGGTTGTGTCTTTCTTAAACTGATGGTTAGTTTTTTTTCCATAGCTAACAATTTGGGATAAATCTGAAATATTCATTTAACAAGTTTTAAACCACACTTTCTGTGGACAGTTTCATTCATTCGTAACCCAATAAATCATCTGGTGTTTATTGAATGCCTGCTTTGTGCTCAGCTCAAGCCTCTGTTTATGTGAGATTGGAATAAAAAACTGCATCCTTGGCCATGAAGAGAC
Organism: Eschrichtius robustus; assembly: GCF_028021215.1. NCBI lineage: Eukaryota > Metazoa > Chordata > Mammalia > Artiodactyla > Eschrichtiidae > Eschrichtius > Eschrichtius robustus. The sequence continues at coordinate 49,138,924 of NC_090829.1, forward strand.
TGTAATCCAATTGGGAAGACAATCAGCACACAGAAATGATAGCAAACTTGACCAGACCAAATAGAATCAAACTTCTGAGAGTGTGGAAAAGGCCTCAGGTGTGGTTGAAAAAAAATGAGAGAAAAATTTCATTCTGAGGGAATCCCAGAAACTGCACAAGCAGAATTCAGGAGGTAAAGAGTGTTCCAAAGCCAAGGAGCAGCACTGACCGCCCCCCATCATGTCCCAGGGCAGACGGTGCTCCTCGCTCCAGCAACGCCAGGCACACTGGTCTCCACGGCACCCCTGCACTGCACACATTTCCACAGGCCATGTCTTTACAACGTGCTCTCAGCCCCTTCTCTCATTTCCACGTGCCCAAAAAGTATTCCTTCAAGGTCTACTTCAGATGCTGCCTCTTCCATCATGATGCCTAACTGACCCAGCTGTTTTCTTTCATGAACTCTTAGTCTGCACCTTTCTTACTGCAGGACTATTTTTTACTTTGTATCATAGATCTTGGCATCTGGGCCTTAGGTTCTCACTTTTTTCCAAAAGCATCTTGACCCAAAGTGATTCTTCTTTAAACAGAGCCTAATAAGGGCTACACAGTTAGGATAACTTATTGAATGAATGGCTATGGTAGAAACTAATCAACATATGTGGAATAAACTGTAAATTACATATTTGCCTTTATACCCACTTAAGTGATACTCGATAAACCAGGTGAAGTAGCACTCCAGGTCTTTGAGCAGAAAAAACGATCTGCGTGCAGATTACATACAAGAAAGAATACAACCCAGTCTAGGGTGTGAGTGAAAAGGATTTGGTCCCAACTGTGAGGTCACAAGGGCAGGACCAGGCTATTGGTGGTGGTGTTAGGGGACAGAATGAAACCACATGATTTGGAAGATATAGGGCATAAAGTAGGTAGATAATGAGTTTGGTATATTTCTAATTTTTGAGTTCCATAAAAGTTTGGACAATGTTTTGTGTGTCATGTTAGACGTCACAATATTAAGCAGTGATTTGCAAGTGAAAGAGGATCACCGGAAAGAGGACTGCTAAACTCTAATCCCAGTCTGGGTTCCTAGCTGTGAGATGTTGAACAAGTTACTTGACATCTCTGATCCTCAATTTACTCAACCATACAATGGGGATAGTAATGTTAAGCTCTTTTGACTGCTCTGAAGAAGCAAGAAAAAGTACACAAAAGTGCCTACTGCAGTGTCTGGCACATATTAGTCAGCTGGTTAAAGGTAATTATCAATGAATGTTTGCCGAATTTATAAACAAATACATTAGGATGGAGGTGGAAGGGAAGGAGCAAAGAAAAGACACACAGAAGGAGTGAAGAGGCCATTGGAAGAGAGCGAGAATAGTTCAAGGTCAAGAGAATCTGTGGGAGAGTTCAATGTCCTCTAATTGCTTCAAATGGTGGCAGAAGACCACGCCAAAGAGGTGAGCCTCTGTGAAAAAGGAGTTAGAACCAACAGAGTTCATTGTTGTGATCATATAAAGCATACCACAAAATGAAATCGACACATCTTTAATATGAATAATTCTTGTTGGTTCATTAGGTATAAATAGTTTGGTATTAGGTATAAATAGTTTGGTATTAGGTATAAATAGCTTGCAGTTAAGATAATTGACTATTACCATTTATAGTTGCATGGCTTAACTGAGCACTTGTTGAATTAGTTAAGGAAAAAATAATGAACCAGGCAGAGGCCTTAGACTATGCAGCCATCTGAATAACAAGAGCATGGGGGTAAAGAATAGCCAATGACATGACACATCATTCACTTAAAGAACATGTCTCTCTTAGAGAACAGACTTGTGGTTGCCAAGGGGGAGGGAGGGTAAAGGAGTGGTGGATTGGGAGTTTGGGGTTAGCAGATGTAAACTATTATATGTGGAATGGATAAACAACAAGGTCCTACTGTATAGCACAGGGAACTGTATTCAATATCCCGTGACAAACCATAATGGAAAAGAATATAAAAAGAATGTGTATATATAACTGAATCACTTTGCTATACAGCAGAAATTAACACAACATTGTAAATCAACTATACTTGAATAACATGAATTTAAAAAAAAAAAGAACATGTCTCTTGCTTCTGCACACCCCATTTTTTCTAAAACTCCTAAATCTTAAAAGAATGAAGGGCAAGGAGCTTGTGGCATGAAACCTTTTAGATTTCCTCAGGATATAGAAGACAATTTGGGTCAAAGAAAATGCCAGTTAAATACATCTACACCATATGATTGTACCCCAGAATACCTATTGACTGAGTATCTGTATTGTATGCTATCTTCTTCATACCTAAATGGTTTAGACTAAGAAGAACTAATGCATGGCATTCAGGCCAGCCTCTACCCTTATATGTGTCTGAGTTCTTATTCCTGAGCCTGAGCAAATTAGGCCCTACTTTGCCCATCAGACTCAGTACTCCTTCCTTGGACTTGCACTCAGAATCCACCTCAACGCATTGCTCTAGCCAGTCAACTACAAATGGATTGGAATCAACTTCTAAGTTAAAACCTATTTGTTATCCTTGGTTCAGATATTTATCTGCCTTAAGGCAGGCGTCTGGAACACATGCTAACTAAAATTCATGTCTAGTTCTATGAGCCTTAAAAATCTCAGTTCCAATCATCTAATTAGCAGAACAAGGTCATGATTATATATAAGAAGAAAACACTTGAGTCTTGAAGCCTTAAGGTAAATCAAGTTCCTTAGTTTATGTCTAGGGTTGCATGGGATAACTATAACTTTATTTGAGTATCTTTAGGTCCTTCTAACTGTGCATGTGTGCATTTGTGTTTATAGAATTACTTCCTATTTAATTTTACCCATGTTCCTAATTTTATCCCACATTTACTTTCATAATCACTTTTTTATATTTTTTATTCTAACCGTCGAGTGTTTCTGAACTGACGGGTAATTCAGTCTGAAGTCTTCTAATCATTCCTCTTGGCATTACTAATCAGTCTGGAATATGATGATAGTAACACACTTTTTGACCCCCTGGCACTATGAATGATGATACTCATATCGCCTTTAAGGAGAGCACACCTGGCTGTTCTCTCTTCAACACACTGGACAACAATCTGAGAAGTGTTTAAACATCAAGTATTCCAGAATTCAAAGCTAGTTTATGATCTTTCTACATCTTTATATATTTTGAAAGGCTTTTTCTTCTTTTTTATAATTTCCTGCCTTTCCTCAGTGTCATCCCTCAAATATTCCTGACTCTCCCTTCCACACAAAAGACCTCAAAGTTGTAGGTGTGCCTCTGTACTTATAGTCCTTTTTGTTACTCTTTACTTTTTCTCCCCCAAAAGCCATCATGGATTATTCTCGTTATATTTCTTTCCAATTTTGTGCAATATTTTCCTCAAAGTTACATTTAAGCAAAGAAGCTATACCATGTGCCTATTTACCATTTCTCTCATGGCACCAAAATAAATAGAGTAGAAGGTCTAACTTCTTTTGCTTCTGTAGAATACACATGCATGGCTCCAAGATTTTAGCACTTTCTGTATTGAAGGGCTGTTAGTAATTAACTAAATTCACCTAAAACATAGAGCAAAATTAAATTGTACTTCAAAAAATTTTACTCTTTTTGTCATTTTTTCATTGCATACATGTATTGAATGGTATTAAAGAATGGTCTGAATAAATATTCAGTGACTAGAGTGAACACATAACATTTTGGGGGTTAATGGGAAGATTAGCCCGGCTGAAGCAGAGTGCTTAAAGCATTTTAAGGAGGAGTAATTTAGGTATAAAGTCTAAAATCAACCAATCACCATAGGGTATTACAGCTTCGAAAAGATGGGCACCCCTAACTGTTACTTGGGTGTCTTTACAACATTTTAATTTTCATGGGTCAGGGGGTGGGGTTCTTGCTAAGGTTTCTCCAATTCATCTTAAAATCAAACACTCTGGAGACCATTCTTTAACAACTCCTTTGGGTCATTCCAAAACACCTCTGTTATGGAGATTAATACTCTGGTTCTAAGCCAAAAGCATGGTTTTCAGATGTTACAATTACCTGTTCAGCTTCTCAGGGGCAATTACTTGAAAGGAGTAAGTGCTCTGGCTACAATTGCCTCTGTGAGAGTCACAGTAATTGCCATTCATCAGGGCAGCAACCTGCTGAGGGCATCCATTCATAAACTCTGAGCCATCAATAAACTGGAACCTCGGCCCCTGGTGCCAACATGCTTTACACAATGAAATATTATTACTGGCAATTAGGTAAACAATGAGCCAACCCGGAAATGGAAGAGAGATTGCCAGTGACTACCTTAGCGCGTCATCCACAGATGTCTTAAATCTTTTCCTGCAAGAGAAATACCTTGGGATAGCTCTTTCTACACCACCAGCATCCAACCTATCACAAAAACATTCACAGATTAAAGAATAAAGAAAGAGGGAAATGTTAACAAGTGAGTTTTTGTTTTAATCAGGACATGTGGTGTGGAGCAGTAGACAACAGCCTTCATATCTTGGTTATCCATAGATATCAGGTACCAGCTACCTTTGCAGGGGCTGGTGTAAGGTAGGGTCGGGGAGGAAGGGGGCCATGTAACTGGACTCAAGGCAGCTAACACCACAGCCACGGTGCTGGGACAAACTGCTTAACAGTGTTCAGGGAATCTATGTTAATGAAAGGTGATAATTTGTGAAGTGCTTAAGAGTTTAAAAAGATTTTGCCATCCATGATGAAATTTGATCACCATCCTATATCAGTGAGGTACATGGGGTGAACATCATCTTTTCTGTGTTATTATTGTTGTTTTAAATGAGAGGAGAGAATTGAGGGTCAGAGACACTAAGTAACTGCTCAGATTCCTGAGGTCACTTTCAGACCAGTGCTGTTGTTTGCTTTGGTCGGGTTCCCCCGATTAAGGTGCTCAGACCAGTTTAGAAGCACGTTTCCAGCTCATCCCAAACCTACCACTTAGCCCTTGGGCCCCAGCTCCTCTCCCTCAGGGCCATTCCTCTCCCAGGGCTCTGCCTTGAGGGCACAGGGCTACATGGCAGTCAGGGAGAGTGGGAGGAACTTGCGGTGAAGCCCTGCTTCTCATGCTGAAGCTCGAAGACCAAGGGGTGAAACCCAAGGCACCACCAGCAGCTTCAGACAAACAGAGACAAGGCTGTAAAAGTTATTCAAACTGACAAACACAACGGTCAGGTTGAAATGCAGTCAGGAAGTTGACATGTGGTGAATGTTGGGGGTATTTTATGAAGTGAAAAAGAAAGTAACTCCAGAACCAGATAATTCTAGTCATTTTTCTGTCTGAGTTGTAATTGATGAGTCCCTCATTGATACTCCTGTTGTTTTTACCCAAGTAAATAATGCCACTGAAAGCAGTTTGATGGGATACGAGAGTACTGCTAAAACAGGGAAAATCTGTGACAGCAGAAGTGGTGGGAGGTCAGGAATTTTTAAAAGGCACCGTTAGAGAAACCATGTGGTTTGGGGTATGTTCCTAAGGTAAGGCAGTGGCCCTTACCCAGGAAATTCTTTTGACTGATAAATCATATTTTATTTTTATACGACTCAAGTTTATTAAACTCATTTTATATATCAAACAAGTTTAGGACCGATAAAATGTATTTCTGAAAACTAAGCAGGAAGTGGCCGTCTAGCGGTTAGAGCACAAGATGGAGACCCAGGAGTTCTTTATTTTATTTTCACCTCCTCCACCGCAAGCTCACGACTTAATGTGATCTGGGCAGAAGAGCAAATGATTTTTCTTCTCTTTCTCTCATTGGAAAAACAAAGTAAAACAGAAACAAAAACACAGACTTTTTCACCCTTTTCGAAGCACTTACCCTATTCATGCTTGCTTGCTCCTCTTATTTTCCTTTTTCTCCTTTCCTGATTTGTAAGCCAACTCAAACGTCTAGGGGGACCGTGGCATGGTGTAAGATAGATAGATATTCTTTGTAGGTCTTTTAAGACCACTTCACATTTAAAAGAAAAAGTCAAAGACAGGGCAAACCCTAAGGAAAAGTTCAAACTATAATTTGACCTTCACTTAGAATAGAAACAGGGTTAAGTGAACAGGATCTTGAGAGCCAAGTATATGTAAAGTATTCAAAAGAATTTCCTCTGAAATCTCAATAGAAAACTTTCTAAGATTGCCCTAACTCCTAGGTGTGGGATTCTTAGACTCAAGAGAGGAAATAAATATTAGAAAATAACTATCAAATAAAATACTCCCCAGGCTCAAGAATATCCTGGTGTAGTCCATGTCTAAAATTAGGCAAGTAAAACAAGTCATTGAAGAATTACTTTAGATTTTTAAAACCACATTGGAATTAGTAAACATTTTCACAAGAAGACGTGATTTACTTTTTCACTACTTTTCTGTGAGTTTAAATGCCTCATTATTTTCTCCCTCATTCGGTTATAAACTTTTGAGAGCAAGGACTATAGGTTTTATTTATTATTGATTTCCCATAGCTTCTGACACCGTTGATTGACAGTCTGAAGTGTTGGACTCTCTAAGCTAAAGGATTTTTCCCTGATGGAAGTATGAAAATTTCCTATTTTTCTTAAAAAAAAAAAAATGACATCACAGACATAAATTGATACAGTATCAAAATTATCAGGAATCTAGAACATCAAATCTTTTATTTTATATTTATATTTTATAATATTTATTTTATAAAATTCACAATCTTGCTACACAATGAGGGTCTTTAGAATGAGTTGACAGAATCTCTCTGACTTTTTAGATTTTAATCTAATCTTTGCTATTTTATATTAACTCCAGTTAAACATGCAATTTTCAAAGTTCTTTTGTTTGTTTGTGAATCTAAGTGCCAAATACACATGACTAGTTATTTGTATTTAGGGTCTTTATCGAAAATCCTGGACTGGAGTTTCAGAGACATGGAGACCCTAGATTGCACTGAGCCTACTGGTTTATTGGACTGTACCCTGTAGCACTTAAACCTCCAGCACAGAATTTGGGATTAACTACTCACAGTTTTACATCGTTATCTATTGCTCATGGGTGGATATTGTTTTCTGAATAGATGATAAGGTCCCTGAATGTAGCTCTTACAGGATCAGTAGCATGTAACACAACTCTGAAAGGTGAAAGCCATCTCATTTATCCAAGATTTCACAAACCAGAGTACAGCAGCTTGATAAAACATAACAATTTTTTACCTTGTACTAATAAAATTGTGTGGAGTCTGCGTGTGTGAGTAACTAATGATACGTGAGAAGCGACATGCTGAAGACTTCTAGGTACAGAAAAATAAGATTTTGCATTGTGTTTTTAAATGAATCTGTTAGTCACTTATTTTAATTGTTAGTCATGCATTCCCTCACATGAAGAGAAATGCTTTCAAAACATGTTCCTGACTCAATAAGAAAATGTTCAACTCTTACCTTCTGATTTGTCATTAGGAACAGTGTGACCATCACTTATGCGTCACAAGATTGGTAAGCAAAATTAACCTCGAAGAACAAAGTGTTTATGATGCTGAGAGAACAAACACAATTCTCTACAACAAATTGAATGACATTCTAATTAATGTCTCAATGATTCAAGTCACTCGTTGTTGGAAGATAACTATTAAAGTAAACCTTTAGTATCATAAGAAAACTCTTCGCTTTTTCACTCAAAATAGGCTGAGATTCTTTTATGATGACTATAAAAGGATTAACTATAGATATAACTTAAATTTTATGCCAACAGGCATGTAATTTTTTTCTCTAATACTGTCTCTTTTCCCCCCCAAAAAAGCTCATACTTAATCCAGTGCTTCAGATTTTCTAAAATCTTGTGTCAGCAGCTTTTTCATTAAAGGTTTTAATTAGGTAGCTTTGCAATTTATGGTTCATGAATTTATACTGTGATTGTAGTCATTATTGAATCAAAGACTTTGTGGCCCGTAGTAAATTATTTCCACGTAATATGTTCTTTCCATTTCTCAAGATATTGTCACAGGTAGCCAGACTCTTTCACCCATTTTCCATGAATAAGGATGGCATTTGCTCCTGGCAGCCATTCTGTGACCAAGAGGAGAATCAGCCTGAGAAGCTGACACAATGGCATCAGAGCAAAGAGATGATTGCCCTACCTCTAAACTTCCTTTAACACAAGTAAAATAGTTTTATTATTATTTCAGCTTAAGTTTGACTTACAGACAAGAGTAAACTAAGACAATACTCAAAGAAAAAGAGAGTAAAGAGGTAGCACAGAGAAACTACTCAAATTACAATTTTTCCTGAAGTCTTCCATGATTATTGACTAGATTTCACCCAACTTATGCAAACACAGGAGTTAAGATAAAAGCAATAATCACAGACCAAAGGGACAAACAATAATAACTCCAGAGGTAGTTGCAAGCAAGAGTCGTAGGTTGCTCTAGTGGTGGTCCTGTACTTACCAGCTACTGCTGCTATTGTTAAAACCTTGGATTTCCTCTACAATAGATGAGGTTTATTAAGCTTTATTGTATGAATCAAGTAATTTGTTATCTACTGCATTCAGAATGTGGTTCCTTTGCATCACCAAGAGTTGAAGCAACCTGTTACTTAATTTTGTTTATTTCTACATGGCTACCTAAGAAGAAAGAGAGAATCATTTCTCAGCCTTCATACAGTACTAACAACCACTCAGGTGATCACATTAGCTCACCGCTGAAGATTTTCCTTGCATCATCATTCGACTCATCCAATTAATGGATAACACCCTTGTGCTTTGACAGTTTCTAAGCTAAGTATATGCTTTCTGTTTCCGTCATAGATGGCCAATGGCTGTTGACTATTAACATGTACAACATTCATTTTTCTTTTTTGTCTTCTACTCTTTAGTAAAGTATTTCAATAACTTTGTTTTTTTTTTTTTTTTAAGGCAGCAGATAGAGCAGTCTGGAATCAGGTTGCCTGGGTTTGAAACCTAGTTTTTACTTACAAACACTTGGACAAGTGAAAATGTTTCTGTGCATTAATTTCCTCAATTGTAAAATAAGGAATAAGTAGAATCTATCTCATAGGATTGCTGGGAGGATATCATGAATAAATATATGTAAAGCAATTAGGCTAATACCTCACACACCATAAATAATTAGCTATTCATTCATTCATTCAACAAATAACTCATTGAGATCCTAATATGGATAAAGTGTTGTCCTGGGACTTGTGAGAATGCAAAGGTAAAAAAGTATTTTTATGCCTTCATGTAGTTAACTGTCTAGTATGGGAGATAGGGCACAAACAAAAATAACAACAATGTTGGATAGTATTAAAAAATTACGTAAGTCTATTATATATGAAGAGGCGAGAAGACAGAGGTGGGTCAATGCTAATATTGTTTTTCCCTTGTATTCATGTAATTTACGTAGTGTCGTGATTTAGCATTTTTCTGTTGCTATGTAGATTCTTTGGTCAAAGCTTGCTTGCTTGTTTCCTGTTGCCTGTTTTCCTATTTATCCACATAGCAAAGTGGCACAGGGTATTACAACAGCAAACAAGGATGCTAAAGAAAGTACCAAAACATAGAAAACATATTGTGGCCTTCTCCCTGTTCACTAATTGAGTAGAACTGACCATACCCTCCTTTGTGACTCATTGTACCCTGCAAATACTAAATTTGAAAGATCAAAGATCACATTCTGTTGAGTTTTGAATCCTAAGTATCTAATGAAATGTCTCTGATTTCAGAGACCTGGTCACTTAGAATATCACTTTCTCCTGGTCACAGTGATTGGTTCAGAAAAAGCGAAAATCACCCAAATAAGACTCAGAAATTTTCTGCTAGAACAATTGTTGAAAGATTCACTCTGCCTACTCATTTTGCCAAGCTGTTGGAATATGAGATGGAGTTGCCAACAACCATCTTGCTGCCACCTGGAGAAAGTCTGAGAAGGAAGCAGAGGAGAGGCAAGAGAGAGGGAGAAAACTGACAACACTGAAATGCTGGATTTGGCTGGGCCTGACCCACTACTTGGCCTTCTAAGTTAAAAGAGTAAATACACTCTCTCTTTGTTCAAAACCAGTTTGGATAAGGATGCTGTTTGCTCACTACAAGACCCAGAGTATGTGTTATTATTATTATCCACAGGATTTTTTGTCAGTAAAACATAGTCTTAGTCTTTGAATAGTTATGCAAATGAAACAATCATCAACATTTCCATCACCCCATCGCAACCACAATTCTCAACTTTGTTATTTGCATACAGCTTTGCACTTTACAAAGAATTTCTTCTCTCACATTGGATCCTAATTACAATCCAATCATCAAGTAGGGAAGCATTAATACTTTATGTGCAAAAAAATTAAGGCTTTGGTCAGTTAAGTAACTTGCCTAGCTTAATTCATTTAGTAGATGAATACCTGTTTTCAAAAGCTTAATTTTCCATCATAAAAATAAATGTACATTGACTTAGTCTTATAAGTCTTATATGAAGCAACAGACCCAGATTTACCCTCTCACGTTATACAACTGGAAAACCTGGGTGTGGGGAGAATATACACAGTTGACCTTTGAACAACCTGGGGGTTAGTGGTCTCAACTCCCTGCCCAGTCGAAAATCCACGTGTAACTTTACAGTCAGCCCTCTGTATCCGTGATTTCATATGTATCTGCAGATTCAACCATCCACGGGCTGTGCAGTACTGTAGTATTTATTGAAAAAAAATCCATGTATAAGTGGACTCCCGCAGTTGAAGCCCATGTTGTTCAAGGGTCAACTGCATATATATACAGAGATAGATAGATAGATAGATAGATAGATAGATAGATAGATAGATAGATAGATATAGAAAGTTTCAACAATTTTCAGGCAGCACAACCAGAGAGCTATAATCTCTGAGAGAAGAGAAACAAATAAGTTGAAGCATACAGTCATTCAAGCCTAATGCCTGGAGGCTCTTTCTGGGCAGCGAATCAGGGAAGAAAAATACAAAAGTGCCTTACAGCCTTTCTGAGTTGAGAAAACAGTTCAGGGAGGCCAGAAAGGAGGGTATTTCAGTGAAAGACTACTCCCTGCACAGAGACAAAGCTCCAAAGATCTGCAGAGGAAACCTTCTGTTTCTGGCTGAGTACTAATCAGTGCCAGTTGACAGAAAATGATCCAAGTTCAGAGAAAAAGCCACCAGAAAGCAGTAGGTAGAACAATTCCTGATGCTCACATCAATCTGAGAGTAGTCTGAGTTCCCACCAGCCAGAGTGGGAAGACATTAGATTACAATAATAGGGTAGAATCCTCAATAGGGTCATGCACTGGTGGTGGACTGAATTAGCCCTAGACCAAAGGATCCTCTTCTTCCATTCTAGAAAAGTTGAAAAGCAAGTCTCAACATGATCTAATCGATTTTAAGTAACCTAGCTGCACACCAAAACAAAATTCAACCCTATTTAAAGGAATACAATATGGTCCAACTAAGAACAATAGAGAATTTACAATGTCCAGCATCCATTAAAAAAAAATTTACCAGACATGCAAATGAGCAGGAAAATATCATTTCTAACCAGGAGAAAATCAATCAAAAAAAAAAAAAAAAAAAAAAAAAAAAACAGTCCTAGAAATGACAGAGATAAGGGATTTACCAGAAAAGCACATTGAAATAGTTATACATATAATGTTCCATATGTATATGGAGGTAGACAAAAACATGAGCGTGATGAAAAGAAAAATTAAAGATATGAAAAAGACCACTTCTAAAGATGAAAAATAAAAATTAAATGGAAAATAATTTAGGTGAAATTGGCATTATATTAGTCACTGCAGAAGAAATACAGTAATAGACTCTTGAAAAAAATTATTGAAGTGGTAGAAACTATTAAGGCATGTTAAATGAAATTACCCAAAATGCAGCACAGAAGAAAAGATCAGTGACCTATAAGACAAAAACAAGCAGTCTAATACATGTTTAATTAGATTTCAAGAGAGGTTAGAGAAAGGAATAGAAAAAATATTTGAAGAAATAATGCTATTTTAAAAAATGTGATCTAAATAATCTGCCTACCAATATAAGAAGTATAAAGAATCTCAAGGAAAATAAATGTATGTGGTATACACACACACACACACACACACACACACACACACACACATTGGAAAATTACTGAGCCATAAAAAAGAATGAAATCTTGCCATTTGCTACAACATGAATGGACCTAGAGGGTATTATTCTGAGTGAAATAAGTCAGACAGAGAAAGACAAATACTGTATGATTTCACTTATATGTGGACCTAAAAAACAAAACCAATGAACCAACATAACAAAACAGAAACAGAGTTATAGGTACAGAGAACAAACAGGTGGTTGCCAGAGGGGAGGGGGCTGGGAGGAGGGAGATTAAGAGGTACAAACTTGCAGTTCCAAAATAAATGAGTCATGGGTATGAAATGTACAGTGTGGGGAATATAGTCAATAACTATATTTGTATGATAACATATTGTAACTAGACTTTTGTGGTGATCATTTTGAAATGTATAGAAATATCTGATCACTATGTTGTGTAACAGAAACTAACACAGTGCTGTAGGTCAGTTATACTTCAAAAACAAACACATGAACTCACAGAAAAAGAGATCAGATTTATGGTTAGCAGAGGCGGAAGCTGGGTGGAAGCGAACTGGATGGAGGTTGTCAAAAGGTACAAACTTCCAGTTATAAGGTAAATAAGCACTAGGGATGTAATGTACCACATGATAAATATAATGCACACTGCTGTGTGTTACATATGAAAGTTGTTCAGAGAGGAAACCCTAAGAGTTCTCTCATCACAAGGAAAAAAATTTTTCCTGTTTAGTTTTCTGTCAATATGAGATGATCACTAAACTTATTGTGATAATCACTTCATGATGTATGTAAATCAAACCATTATGCTGTACACCTTAAACTTATACAGTGCTGTATGTCAATTATATCTCAATAAAACTGGGGAAAAAATGAACACTAATTTATGTAAAAAGTTTGTTGTGTTTAAGGCAAAAGCCCAAAGATTGGGAATACATCTTCTTCCTGATAAAACGTATTGTCATTGTTGGAAATGTTTGTATTCTCTACCTTTGCTAGAAGGTTTTTCTAATCACCAAGGCTAGTGATTTATCTGAGTATAACGCAAGATGTCTTCTCTAATATCATTAGATGGTATCAGTCCATTATATGGTTTCCCTGTATTATTATATGGTTTGTCATAGTCATTGCCTTTAATATTTAGACCTATGGGTATAAGAGAAAGATTACTCTCTTCTGTCTGTATCAACACTCATGAAAATAGCCTTTACCTCCGATCACAAAAATAATACATATCTAATATTTTAAAAGTCCGCAGACGTACTCACACAGGAATAATAGTTTCTTCTGGAGAAACAAATGGAATAACTGAGGCTATAGGGTAATTTCATTTCATTGTTATACTTTGTTTCTGTTTTTTTGTGTAAGAATGTATTTATGTATCATTTTATAATTAAAAATGTAAAATAAAAAGGAAATTTAAAATTTGAAAAATATGGTAAAGTAGAAAAATAAATTCTACATATTGCTGTTAATACTTTGTGTATTTTCTTCTAGTAAGTCTTCTATTTTTATAAATGTGTAATTACATATATTTATAAAACTTTGGTTATACTCTTTCAATTCAATTTCTCATGGTTATATTGAATTCATTCACTGATCATAATCTATTTAACCATACTTCTATTGCTGAATATTTTTATGGCAGTGTAAACAATGTTACAAAGAACAAAATGAGCATAAATCTTTTTTAATATACCAAATTGTTTTCTTAGAGTACATTCCTACAAGTGAACTTGCTGGCTCAAATGTGTGAATATTTTTAAGGCTTTTGTTATATCATACTCACATTGCTCTCTAAAAAGCTGTTATCTTACATTCCTAAAATTAATTTATAATTGTCCTCACTTCCCACCACCCTTGCCAAAACTGAATATGATCATTTTTTTCACCTTTGCCAGTGTTACATGTGAAAAATCATTTCTTTGATTTTTTTTTGTGATGTAGACACTTTCTTGTATTGTTCATAACTTGTATGGTGAGTAGCCAGTTATTTTCTTTTATCAATTTTCCTCTTTTTAATGTACCTTATTAATTTATAAATATCTTCATAAATAGGAACAGTTCTCTATTTTTACTTCATTTTAAAATTTTTACTAGTTTGCCATTACTTTATTTATGATATTTTATGCAAACAGGTTTTTATTTTTATGTACTTGGATATATTAACATTTATAGTTTTGATTATTTACTTTGGGTATCTACCAAGAATCAGATTTATCTTCATCTATACATTATTATTTTATGAATTTAAAACTACATCCTCTTTAACATTTTAATCCATCTGCAGTTTTTAAAAATATTATGAGGTAAAAATTTCTAATTAATTCAACAAATTATGCCATCCTTCTTCCCATTAATTAAGCCATTCTTTCTCACTAATGAAAATGGATTCTTTATTATATTAGAAAACACATTTTTTTTTTTTCTGGTTATCTAGGGCTATTTATTCATCACTCTTACTTGACTTACATATGCAAAGTAACGTTTGTGTTCAAATATGGCATGAATTTCAAATTTTCGTCACAAGATATTCTCGAAATGGCAACAATTTGGTTGAGTAAAGTGATGAATGTGTCTTGGGTCACTTTATCAGTTTTCTATTCCCTTCCATTAATTCATCTATCCTTACACTAGTATCACACCAGAGTCATTATATTATACTTTTGATAACATGATATATAATTTTGAAAGCTCTCCTCATTATTTATTCTTTCATTGCCTTTTTTGTTTGCTTATTTTCACTTATTTATTCTTCCACAGAGGCTTTAGAATCCATTTTATTGTAATTGCTTTAAATTTGTACATTTATTTGGGGAAACTTACAGCTTTATAATACTTGCATTCAGGAACATGACATACATCTCTATATAATCAAACCTAATTATATGTTTCTCAGTAAAATTTTATATGTATAGATACTCTCAATTTAACTGAGTTTATTCTTAGGTGTAATTTTATGTCTTTTATAAAATGTATTTTCTTTTGTCATTTTATTATTCTAAATGGACTATTATTGGTAATTACCCCACTGAGACTATCTTTGAAACCTCAAAATAGGTCAGAATTATTTTCATATAAGGGGGTCACTAATCCATTCTTATCAGGAAGAGATGGCTACCACAAAGGGAATAGATAGCAGAAAATACAATGTGACGAACTTGGAGGTGTTGTTCAGTCTGAAGGGAATGGACACTCATGAGCTTCAACAACTGTTGTTATTGAGCACTCTGCTTGGGCTCCTGATTTCACAAGAGAAGATAGAAATCTGGTTTTATGTAAAATAAGTTCAGAGTTTCTGAGGACACATGAAAAATGATAGGAGCACTCGAGGAAAGTTAAACATAAGAAAGTAGTAAGAGCCTAGTAAAAAAAAGTTTTGTAATACATTAATTTACTTACTCCAAAAATGTTTATACATTATACACTTATTATGTGTCATATTTTGTGGAGAAAAATGATAAATGTGTTAGTCAGCTTGAGCTGATATAACAGATGGTATACACTAGATGGTTATACACTGGATAAACATTTATTTCTCACAGTTCTTGAGTCTGGAAAGTCCAAGAACAAGACACCAGCAGCTCTGGCATCTAATGAGCTTCCCTGGTTGGCAATATTCCATGTGTTATCATTCCATGTGAACTGTCAGACATCAATGCCAGGAAAGTAACACATCTATGACTCCACAAGAAGAAGACAATGGGAGCTCCACATTTGATACTTTTCCTGGACTCTGACTTATGCCCTTCTTCCCTTGGTTGGTTTTAAATCTGTATCCTTTCCACGTAATAAATTGTAAGCATGAAGATAATCACTTTCAGTGAGTTCTGAGACCCTTCTTGCAAATTATTAAACTTGAGGGTGCTCTCTTATGTTTCCCTTAAACTTTTTCAGCTGGCTTAAACTCTCATACTGTTCATTTGGGTTAAAGTTCTAAATAACTTGGCCCTTAACCCCGTAACAAACACACACACACACACACACACACACACACACACACACACAGAGAAAAGGTATCAAATAGAGTTTTTCAGTTTTCAGTGATATAGAGAGAAAAGCCATCAAGAAAATATTGGATCTCTACGTGAAGCAATTTTTGTTAATGACGTGGAGAAAGTAATTCTCTGAAGGTAAAATTTTTCCAGACTGAAATATATAGAACAAGAATTGAATTGATTAGAGTTAGATCAAAATGACAATCATGATTATAAGAATACCTAGTATTCTACATGTTCTAAATGAGGCCAGCTCAATGTCCTAAAATCACTTACAACTGAGATGACAGAACCACGTGGTAATCTTGGAAAATCACGGAAAAATGCAAATATCTACTTTCAAAAATGAGTAAGAGAAAGAATTTTATAATTGTGCATAGATATATACCTATGGTAAAGTAAAGAGATCGGATTTAGCTTTGATTGATAGTGAACGAGTTTTCCTAACTGATTCTTGGGAAGGACACTAGGCTGTAGTTTAGGTTCACTAATGATAATCTAATTCAGTATACAAACATCTCTCTGTTTGAAATCTGGGGCTGCTCTGAGAGAAATCTGATTCTAATCCAAATGACTCAGATAACACCTCTACACAATAGTTCAAAATGATAAATTGGGTAATATTGAGAAGGTGATTAAAGAAGATGAAGTAATATGGGTAGCCATTTTTAACATGGATGAAACAAGTTTTGGGGACAAGACAGTATCCTTCAAATATCTGAGCAGTCATTAATCAGAAACATGCACACTTCCACCTACATGGCAATGATGGGTGGAACCAATTCCAGGATGCAATGAGCTCAATGTAACTAGAACTTTCTAATAACCATAGCTGCCCAAGGGTGGAATGAACAAACAGGCATCCTTCAGGGGAGGGTGGGGAAGCATTTGTCTAAGCATATGATGGGGACTTTGTATAGAACACTTAATATGGTCAAGTGGTTTTTAATTAAGTGAGCTTTTAAATAAATGATCTTTAAAGTGGTTTTTTAAATGAGTCACCTCTAATCACCATCAAAACTTCAGATTTCATATCTTCAGATTTGTTTTCCTAGCCCAGGACAATTTAGGAGTAGTAAATTGGGGGGACGTAGTTACCAGAAATGATGTAACTTTTATTGAACTCCTAATATGCTTTTTACATGTATTATTTAATTTATTCTTTCTTAATAGCAGAAAAAAATCTACTATTAAGCCAACTTTGTAATAAGAGAGATAAGGTCAGGCATTGAAATAACCTACCCAAGGTCAAACAGCTAGTAAGCAAAAGAGTACACATTCTGACCAACCCATATTTCTCTACTTCTAATGGTCATGTTATTTCTCAAACCACTTCTTTCTAGTGGCAGGAGATGAGAGCCAACAAGAAGTCAGTGAAGGAATGAGAGATTTCTTATAAATCAAACCCAATATCTTACAAACCACAGCTGTCTGGGGCCATTTAGTGTGGGTACCAACAGCCTCTCCTATTTCAAAAAGCTCTTGAATGTGTTACTGAATTATGAGTGCAACAATTAATTTATTTTCATATACATGCTCCACATTATCAAGAAAATATAAGGGTGCGTTCAGTATGCTATGTCTAGGAAGATCAGTGCCATTGCCATTTTTAAGAAAAAAATTTTCTGTGAAATGTTCCATTGCTTCATAAAATTACATTGACTGAGGTTTGCATAAAAATCACCTAATCTGTTTTGTGATGGAGTTCGGAAGTTTGCCTGAATCAGCTGTAGACAATACAAACATGTGATGATGTTATCAGGATCGTTTGGTTTCAAGTGCCAGAAATTCAAAGGGAACCAGCTTACATAATAAGGGAAACTTATGAGAAGACTACTTTTCTAACTTCAGGAAGGTACAACTAAGCTTCAGAGATAAGTGAACAAAGCAATCAATCTTCCCCAGGAGCCCCTCTTTCATCTTTTGTCTTTCTATTTACCTTGTCCTCTCGCATTGTCATCTTCTTCCACTGCAGACTGGATTCCTCCATGCTGTGGATGACGGACACCAGGAGTACGTTAGCATTACCTCTTGGAGCTCTCATCATGTACATTCCAGGGAATATAGCTTAGTTTTATTTGAAAATCATGGATAGAGACCCTATTACTTCGTTTAGGTCAGGTATCTAACAATGAGTCAATCAGCTTTGTCCATGAGAAAGAGTTCACATAAATCAAAAAGGTCCCTGAGGGACCAACCTCAATATTAGGGCCATTGGTCCTATAGGCAAGCAAATTATAAGCCGGGGAGACACCACAATTAGCATCTATTAAATTTGGCCCTCAGGTGAATTAAAAATTTTTAGGGAAAATTCTACCAAACTATGAACAAATTTTAAACATAAAACGTTGGGTACTTAATGGAATAAGGCTCAGTTATCTAGAAAATGTATTTATTTGGGGCATTTCATTGTTTAATGATATGGGACAAAACAAAAAATCAAAGCCTTTTGCCAATGGTGTCTTAGCAATAACAGAGCATTAAGTTGCTAAACCAATCAGGTGGCCTAGAAAACAAAGCCCTTTCAGATGTGATTGAAGTCCTAGAGAAAAATGGAGTCCTTGATAGAATGACATTTTTGTAAAATATTCCAAGGACCTTTTCCTCTTCTAGCTCAATTGCTCTGAAGCATTCGTTTATAAGTTGAAGTGAACATGGATAATATTATTCTCCTATCCTGAGGTCGAAGGCAAAACTTGGTGAGAGCAATACATGGAAATGTACATTAATCATTAGAGGAGGCTTAAAAGTGTATATTCCAATGATATGGCTATACAGATACAGTTCTCAACTGGAAAACTATTTATGTGAAAATTCAAGGAGCTGCCACTAAGAGAGAGTTTATGCCGAAGGCAAATTGTCAAATCTGAAATGTAAGGCCTAAAAGCTGGTCTTGGACAGATTAAAAAAAACACACAGCAAATAGACTGCATTGTTGTAGGCTGAAGCTCATTTTCAGAAATACATTGCTCAGCACTAAAGTGGACAGTCTAATCAGTTCCTCTGCAGAAACAGCAAGATTTTTACAAATGAAAGAAAATCTACAGAGATGAAAATTTGATCCACATGGTTGTATTTTTAGATCTGTCAAAGACTGACCACCGTTTGCAGTTTTTCTAGCAATAGTTTAATGCAAAATTAGCCTATATGTAGCATTTCTACGTTTCATGGAGTTATGCTATATATTATACCTTATCTATTATTTGTAGAAAGGTCAAATATGCCCTTTATTCCTTGCAAATACTCCTTCATTTTAAGCAATGCAAATGGTAATTAGCCTACTCGGCATACATTTTGTGTAGGATTCTGGTTAATTAACTTAAAATCCTCACCTGTGATAAGAAAGTTTGGTGGAAATTTACTGAGGATGGAATGTACTATTTTGTTACCTTCAAAAATATCTAAAGGGTAAAGAGATGGTGAACATATGGGGAAATTCTCACCACTGGAATCCAAACAGGAAGATTTCTTATTTATTCAACAGTATGTGGGAAAATCTTGAGTGTGGAAAAATAGTGACTTCTCCATATTTAAAACTGACATAACCTGCTTGTTTTCACAGGCGTATCGTTATTATTTCACAGATAAGTGAGTATATAAGTGTGTCAACACATATATACATGTGTGTGGGTAAGTAGCATGGTGAGCAGGGGAAAAAAGCTCTAGAGTAAAACCATTACCCTATTTTAAACTAGGCTTTTACTAAACCTATTATTGGCAATTTAGTTGACAATCATATTGCTGTGTGATATTCAAATGTCAAATGCATATCTTATTTTCAGCTAAGACCAGTAACATCATTCCTTGTCAAATGCACTGAAATATGGCTAGGTCTAGCTCTGATTAGATAAGGGACCTCATGCTGCTGTTAGCAAATCCAACCCCAGGGATTGATTCCCAAGCTGGGGGAAACGGCAAAGTTATTATTGCTGATGGTGCCAAAGCTAACAGGTTTCACATGTCCTTCATGAACATATGGCTACAGCCCCAACAGTGACACCGTGAAAAGTCATTTGTTCAAGTGTCCTAGAATCCTTGCTGAAAACAAAGGTGAAAAATCCATAAATTTTAAATACCCACCCAACATGGCAGTGTGTTCAACTCATTGTAGGTTGCCTGGTTCACTGCACTTACTAGAATCATATGAAAAATAATCCTTTATGCATGTGCAGGAGTTTGTCTCATTAGAGAGGCCATATAACATGTACATTAGAATCCAAGTCAGGGGTTTGAGTCTGGGCTCTGGGCAATTCTAGCTATTTGTCTTTAGCAACGTTCTCAATTTCTCTGAACCTCGATTCTTCTACACAGTTGCAATTATTGTGAAAATTAAATGAAATAGTGTATGACCAGTAAATGGTAGCTCCTCCTGTCATGTTATTTAACCTTTCTCAACTTCATGAAATGTGTAGGGTACACATCACAGTCTTGTTCTAGATCAAGAAACAGACACCCCCGAAGGAGAGTGGCTTGTCCAATATCACATGGCTAAGAAGAGTGAAAGAGAATCAAGCTCAGGTCTCCTAATTTGAAATCCAGTATTTTTAAAGTGTCTGTGGAGGAATAGAAACCCTGGAAATTAGACTGTAGTTAAGGTACTGCTATACTTACAGAGGCAAAGTGAAATAGTGGATTGGTCCAATTACCTCAATAATTCAAACCCAAAAGTACCAAAACACTTTTATGTAGTATGTCTGAATATTTCAGGCAAAATATCTGAATAATTGTCCAATTATTCATATCATTTTGAATATATGTATAAATCTGGTCTTTTTTGTGGAGGAGGGGACCAGGGTAGGCTCTGAATCATGTCTCCAATCTTTCCAACATAAATAGAGTATTACTTTTCATTTTCCCCTTCTAATTTGTTTCAAAATCCAGTGGCTTTTTTCTTTTTTATTAAATTGGAGTTTGTGGATAAATGGGAAAATCTTTACTGAAATATGGTACTTCCAACTGTAATTTTGGTTTGAAATAGGCTGCTTACAAGCACAACTTCATACAAGAGTGACAAGCCATGGCCTTCGTGGGTGTTTATGGGGCGTGGGGCAGAGTTCAAAATCCTTTCAGCTTTTATTTTAAGCACGGAATCAAATTCTGACCCTGGAGAAAATGTTTCAACTCAGTTAAAAGGGGTTATATCCAAATTAGTCCAAGACAATTCTGCTATCAGGAGTGGACCAAAATTACAGTTATTTGAAACTAAAAGAAACCTACCTCCTCTTCTTTTTCTGACATTTACTAACCGTATACCTGTTTCAAGGTAGAATTAAATTCTCTTATCATATTTCCTTAGCTACAGCCCTGAAGCGAACATAATAACAGCATTAAAATAGAAATTAGTGTAGTTTAGAAAAAACGAATGGAAGTTTCTTTAGCTATAGAAATACACATCAATTAAAATAGACTGGGCATAGTAAAATCTAGTGTCTGTACTAAAAACGAAAACAAAACTGTCAGCCTATCATCTTTTATGTTTTGTAATAAATATAGTGCTTAGCAGAATGTGGGAATAACATTAACATGGATTGACAAGTCTATTATACTTTGAACAGGTACCATGAGAAAGCAAGTGTCTTTGTTCACCATGAAGTCTGCTTGTAGAATGACCCCTAGAGATGAGGAAGGAAGAGGTTCAGACGTAATTAGGGCTCGTTTGAAAGCTACCGCTCAGTATAATGGTGTGGGTGTAAGTTTCTCTGCAGTAGCGTGCCCACCCTCACTTATGGTTGCTAATAAGGTCTCTGCCCCTCTGGTCAACGTCCAGGTCTTTGCTCTAAAACCTGTCCAAACAGAAAGGCAATGAAAAGTCTCCTCAAGCTAGACAAAAGGAGTGTGCCCAAAGCAGGTAAGATTGCCACTCTCCTCTCTTTGATAAGTCCTATCTTTGGAATTTTCAACCTACTTTTAGTAGTCGCTGCACTCTGCTACTCCATGTATACATTCCCTTGGGTGTGAAATGGAGGAGGAGGGGCAGTGCCTTTAGAGAAGAGATTGATGAGAGATGAACCCCACACATAGAACCTCAATAGACTTTTATTGACCGGACATGAAAGAAAGCCTAAAAGGCAGCAAAGAGAAAATGATAGAATAGGGTGAGGTTACAGGTTATCTTTTTAAAGGGGGAAAATATGCCCACTTTTAACCTTCCCTTGCATGAGGAACAATCTGAGACCACTTTTTTTCTCGCCTTAATCTAGAAAGGCCACATTATGAATCAAGTAAGATAGAAGAAAAAGAAACAAAACAAAACCCTTTGCCAAATTGTGATTGCAAAGATGCTGAAAAAGAGGATTTTATTTAAATAGCTATCCTTTCCATATACTTTGGCCCCCAAATTCTACTTCTAAGATTTTTTCCTAAGGAAATAATTATAAATGTGCACAGAAAAGAATTTCAACAAAAGTAAAAATAAGGGACTGGTTAGAAATATCACAATGCATGCATATATACAATGGAAAAAAATGCAACCATTAAAACAGTGTCTGAAGATTTTAACTTAGTCTGTATATACTTGTTTAGTTCTTACTGTTAGACAGATCCTGGCTGGGCACTGACATCCAGTGGTGTCTGCTTTCAAAGGCCTCACACTCTAGCAGTAAGGCAGAAATGGAAATAATTATTTATTTATACTTGAGATAGTGTAGTTATTCTATATTAATTCAATTAACATACATTATCTGAAAAAACAGGCTAAAGGACATTATGCATTTGATTTTATTAAATATATATGTATATATACATATATTCACATATATGTATATACTCATACACAGATATTTATATGCACATTGCATCTGTTAGCTACTGCTGCATAACAAATCACCCAAACCACAATTGCTTATTATCACTCATGCATTTGTGCATCACTATTGGCATGTGGATTGACTGGAACAGCTCTGCTCCACATGTTTCTCATCCGCCTCAGAACAGTGTGATAGTCTGAGCATACTGTTTTTATCACAGTGACAGAGGCACAAGGGAGAAAACAGAAACAAAGGAAGCCTCTTTTGGTCCAGGCTTAAGAATATACAGTGAAAAATGTAGAAAAATCACAAGACACCTAGGCACCCACATTAGTTACCTGAATGAAAGGATTATGTGATTTTTAATTCCTTCTGCTTATTTTTTCTAAAGTTTCAACAACAAAAAAATGTACTTTTCATAATCAAATCCCAACAAAAACTTATTTTAAATATTTTACCAAACTGAATGTTCACAGGTTACCTATTTCTTATGGTCCTTTTTATAATTCCTCATATAGAAAGGAGGACAACTGGAGAAAGAAAACTTAATATTTTATGATGTCTATCCATATGTCAAGAGATCATAATTACCTAACGTGTTGCCTGGCCTTCCTATATATCAATATAAACTCTGTAACAACTGACAAAGTGATAGAGAATTGTGAAGATAATATCATCCACGTTTATTTACTTTATTTAAGAAAAACCAAACACTTAAAGAATTTCAGTTGGTTTACAAAGGTAATTATCTCCTTAAATTTACTTTTATGTGCGTGGGCACAACTAGGTGCTTTTTAATGGTAGGAAACTAGATAACACCTTGAGATGCTGTTATTGCTTTTCAAAGGATGCATGATCCTTCATCTCAAAGCATTCCTTTTAGTGGCACATAAAAGCAATGCTTTATGCCCCATCCCTGCTTTATGCTTTCTTTTCTTGGGTAAGGGGCTTTTTTTTCTTTCTTTCTTGTCCTATTGACTGGTATAGGAAGCCTTTTTCCCCTCCTTTTTTGGTACCATGATTAGGTTGAATGGTTGATGTTTCTAGTGAATCATTCCACCAATTAGGCCAAAATATTAAAAGACAAGTAACTTGAGAAGGAAACTCACATTTCTATAGCACTTTGCAGCAGATGTATCCTATTTACTGCTTTATTTTATTGCTTAATGACTGGATCTGAAGTAATTGCACCATTTGACAGATATTTATTTGTAAAATGTGATTCATTCAGTCAGACACTTTTAGAGTGATTTTCATGCCAAGTGTTAAAATTGTGTAGTCTTGAGTAGCTCTTTCAAAAGATGCAAACATGCATGTAAATTCCACGCATCAAGCACATCTACTTTCGGCTCTTTTTTTATTATAGAAATATTCCAGTTGACAAAGAGTGCTAGTGAATAGACGGCAGGGACTTCTGGACTTTAATCAACCTCAATCACTGGCAGGTTCAGAATTAATTTCCTAACCATGAATCACCTGCAGACAATGAATCACGTTCTAGAGAATTTTGCCAAGCAAAACAAGCCATCATGCCCTGTACAACTTTTGAGGACGGGGCCATGGAAACTCATTTGACTAGCATAGTTGAAGTAATGAAAAGAAAAGAATACTAGAGAATAGCGGAACAAGCTATCAGTGTCTGGTGACTTTCAGCTTTACAAAGACAAAGGAATCAAGAGTTCAGCATGAAAACACTCTTTCTGAAATGGTCTGCTCACTGGTGGGATTCTGTTCCTTAAATTTTAGCTAATGAGAGTCAAGGTAAAGGATCCTTTGTTATTACTTTTTTGGCTGTGACAGGTTCTACACATTACAGCACAGACATCAGAACATTTTCACCCATTCTTTAACCAAAGCGTTAGAAACTTCTTTGGTTTCTGATTCAGACACTGTCTCACTATGGAAAGACGGGAGTGAGGAGAATTAAACAAATATCCAGGTAACACAGATGAAGAAACACTTTTGAAAGAAGTAGCCAAGTCATTTATATACTTAAATTATTGATATGATTGCCTCAGTTTTCCATTTTCTCTTCCAGCTGTACAAACGAAGGAACCTATGATCTTTATTTGTTTCTAGACATCATAAAAAAGCTGAGATAAATTTCAGTTGCAAGACATTCAACAAAATAAGTAGCACTATACACAATATCATCACAATAAAAACTGGTCATTTAAAAAGGAAATATTTGTATTGACAAATTTGGAGAATGTTAATTTCAAATTCCATCAACAAGTAAACAACATACAACAATAAAAAAGTGAAAGACTTCGGCCTACTAAAGATATCTGACATATACAGCTCCAAATTATGCATACCATTGCAAAGAAAATAAAAAATAAATAGAAAATTATTATCTAGAAAGAATAGTAATAAGAATTTGCAAACACATTATTAGACAAATATCAGAAACTCAAACAAAGACTAGACAATATACATTTTCAGAAACTGGCTTGAATTTTTTTGATTCATTGATCATTACTGTCAAATAAATTTGCCTTTATAGATTCATCCAATTTTGGCATATAGAAAAAAAGAAGGAAGATTCATGTCATATGGCACAGAATGGAATAATTTTCTAGACAGGCAATCAATATTTCATTTTAGACCATGAAAACAGGTAAATCGGTCTATAAAGTATCCATTGTCAGCTACTTTAGCCAGGTGAATGGAACGCATTAAGCATTATTATTATTGAGTGATGCTAGCTGGAATTTTTGTCTTTGACTTTTATACCATCCTCTGTCCTTCAGTGTGTTGTCTTCAGATCCAATCATACCCTTTCACTTACTGATTGCCTTGGCACCTGGGTTTATAATTCTCCTCCCTTCCACAGGTTCTGTTATAATTCTGAGCGCCTGGAAAAATGCGTGCTCAACTCGAACAAACCCTGAGCTCTCAGAATGTTGACCTCATCTCCAGTGACTTACTTTCCTGCACAGTGCCCTTCAGGCACCCACCACCAAGTTGTAAATCTGGGACCTTAATCTTTACCTGAAACTGGTCTAGCTCTTAAATTGCAAATTCATACTCTATAGGGATTTGACCCGAAACTCTTATTCTTTGACTGTTGCTTAATTATTTCCAATACTTTAGTCTTTCATCTCAATTTTATGCCACTTAACAAATAGTACTGAGAGCCCACTTGGTACCTTATATTGTTCTAGACACTGGATATCTTGGAGTGAACCAGGAAGTCAAAGATGCCTGCTCTCATGGACCTATTTGCAAAATCATTGACCTTGCTTCAGTCTCTTGATCAACTCTACCATATCTCCCTTTTCTACACAGCTTAAGTCTCACAGTTCATCATTTCGACATCTCTGTTTTTAATATCCTTACCGCTTTGCTCATTATTCTTCCATCACCTACTGGCAGAAGTCCAAGACGAGAGGGCTCTAACCACCTCCCTCTCATCATATTCATCTCAGTGGCTGAATACAACTTGGAGGAAATCATGGAACTGTGCAGATAAATACCACAATAAATTCACAGTCACCACCACAGCAATGGGGCCCTCACCCCTCCCCAGAAATCCTTTCTTCTATGTTTTCCTGGCTGTATTTCTAGATCCCCAGGTACTTATTTCAAATAAACAGCAAGGTTAATAATGTTGGCATCCAGGGCAAGCATTTCCAAATGGACCCACAAATCAAACCTATAATTCATGTTGTGACTAACAGATGATGGTGATTATTATCAGTGCAGAACATCTGGAAGCATCCTTCCCTAACTAATCAGGGCTCAGAGACTGAGGCAAATAGAAAAGGTTCTGGGCCTTGCTTGGGGTGGAGCAACTGATTTGCTTTGCCTTGGTGTTAAACATTGTGTTGGGGCTCACTTTAACTTTCAGCTTATATTCAGCAAAAGTAGTTAAAGAAGGAAGCTTCCAGTATGCTTCCATATAGCATATTCCATGCTATATGTTATTCATATAGAAAGAACAAGCATACATAACTTCCCTAAGCTGTCTGACCAGCTGCTATAGCACAAGCTGATTAAGGATGCCCCCAAAACTTATTTGAAATCTTTGTGCCTTGGTTTTCCATAAAATGTACATAGTAGAACCAACTTAATAGGGCTGTTGTAAGGATTGAATGGGAAAACATACTTAAAGTGTTTGAAATATGACCTGGCCCCTCATAAGCACTCAGAAAACGTTAGCTATTAGTTGCTGATCCTATTCCCATCCATAATTCTGTCTCCATCTCTCTCCTTTCTGCCACACCAAATTTCTTTAAAATGCTGCCTGTGTAAATTCCATTTTCTTACCTCTCTGGATCTCTTCACACCACCACTCCCAACCTGTTCTTATGGAGGTCACCAATGGCCTCCTTGACCCTTCCCCTGGTTCTTATTTTGTTGATCTATTAGCATCATTTGACACTAGTGACCACTCTCTTCTTCCTGAAACAATCTTCCCTAAGCTTACATGAAGAGACACACCCCTTGATTTCCTCCTATATTTCAGGTTACACCTTTCACCTCCTTTTTCAGGATTCTTGTCCGCCTACTTTTTCAATGTTGTTTTGCAAGATCCTATCATAGGGTTTTTCTTTTCTCACTCTACATACTTTTCCCTGGTGTATCTAATATACTCCTATAGGATTACCATTTCTGTTCTTTAGGGTGGAGACTAAGCTACAATGAAAAGAAGAGTGGTCTAAATAATGAGGTTTATCTCTTTCTCGCCTAAGAGCCAAGTTGCACATGGTCCAGCCTTGCTCCACGCTGTCACTCAGCAACCCAGCTTCTTTTGCCTTTTTGCTCTGCATCCCTGAATCATCTGCATCATCATTGTCTGCTGTTGGAAGCTGGCTTTCTGTTAAGTTCAGGGACCTGAGGGAGGCAAAAAGAAAAGAGGAAGTTCAGGGGTAAGGACTACTCTTTAAACCAACGACATGGGAGTTAACATACATCACGTCTATTCATATTGCACTGGTGAGAATGTGGACAAATGACCACATGACTCCACAGTGAGAGCTGGAAAATGTGGACTTTGGTTGGGCACATCCTTAGAGAGAAGAGGCAGATGGATTTTAGTGGACACCTAGTAGTCTCTGCTACACCAATAAGCCAATAGCTAGAAATTCTGTATCTTCAGCCCCGATCCCTTTCCTTACTTTTAGACTCAAACATCTAACTGCTTACTGGACCGTTTCACTTGTCTCCCACTGACACCTTAAATTCAGTGTGTCCCAAATAGAATCTATATTTTTTTATATCCCGTGATCTCCATACTCCCTTCACCAAAAATGAGTCCTCTTCCTTTGTTTCCTATCACAGCAGTAGAAACACCATAGACTTCTCCCAAACAGATAATTTCACATCATTCTTCATTCTCTGCCTTCATCATGCTTGAACTCCCCTCTATATAGAATCTATCACAGTGGCCTATTGATGCTCTATTCTAAATACCTCTCTAATTCTCAGGCCACTGCCAATTTACTACCTTGATTAGGCTCTACCCTCCATTATTACCCCACTTAAATTTACAAATGTTCTTCATTTTCTGAATCTATTTGATTCCTCAGTTTGCACAACAGGAATTCAGACAGAGAAGGACATTAAGTTCTCAATTTATTTGGCATAGTGATTAGCAAAGGTTTGGAGAGTGGGAGATTTATATAAAAATTTATCTGAGTCTCCTTACCCCTGAATTGAGACAATATAAGCTGCACTAATGATAATGTGGGTAGCAAGGGATTCCTGTATCCTCTACAGTAATATCCAAGTGATCTTCCTAAAATATAAATCTAATCTTACCACATATGTAACTTTTCAATGGCTTCCTATTGCCCTTACAATAAAGTCCAAATTCTTAACATGGCTTAGAGGTATTATATTTTCTGATTTCTACTTAATCTTGCCCCTTCTCATCCTGAACTTTTGACTCCAGACATAGATAACGTCTTGTGGTTCCTTGCATGCACCATCTCTCCCTTGTCTTGAGGCCTTTGCACATGGCATTCCATTTGACTGGAACTCACTTCCTTAACACTGATCCTTTAGCCTGACTAACTCCTAGTCATCCCTCAGACAACAGCTGAGTTATCATGTCTTCCAGGAAGTCAGGGGACTCTTACTTGCAGATGGGATTAGGTGCCTTTTATTATTTGCCCCAACAGTACCACGTGCTTACCCTCTATAACACATAAAACTGTGTTATAATTGCTTTTGATTATGTATTTCCCCATTAAGAATGTAAACTCTGTGATGACAGAAATTATTCTGTTTATTCTTGCATCTGCAGAGATTGCATAGAGTTTAGAATGTAGTAAATGCTCAATAAATATTTATTAAATATTCATTTAATACTTGGATATATGAATAGTTTGAAATGAGAATAAAAGTACTACAGAAGTATTTCATGGATATTAAGAGTTCTTGACACAATTATAATTATAATGAAGAGATTAGTGTTGTTTACTGAAGTACACTTTTATTTAGAAAAATAATCTAATAACACTTAGAGAGTAATGAGCTAGAATGAATGCTGTCAGGACAGTCATGGAAATGTCAGAGTCTGCCTGACTTTGGTCTCCTTCCCTTGCCTGAGGCTTCTCATACAGTCTACATGCACAGAGCTCTTGCCTTAGCCCCTCAGTCCAGGTCTTTGAGGCTTACGAGGTAAGAGTTATGAGGAGGTGGTAGGCACAGAGACATTAACCCATTAGCTGGTCTGACTCTTCATTCTGAGTCAAACCTCTCTTTGGGGCACTTGTCCTAGGAAACAGTACTCAGCTATGGTGGCAACCAACTGTGAAATGTGTCACTGGTGATTACTAATACCAAAATACCAAGGCTTATTATTTGTCTTCTTTTTACATTAAAGCGGATTCACTGTCATCTCTGTTATAACATCATTCTTACCATTTTTCATTCTGATATTTTCTGGAGTGGGAAAGAAATGTTACCAACTATGCCGAAAATGACCATGATAGCTGGATATGCATGTGATAAATCACCTAGTTGTCTAGTTTTAAAAGTGGAAGTGCAGTTTTCTCTTTCATATAAGTTAATGCAAATTTTATACAGAAAATACGGAACTGTCAGGTATGAGTCAAACTAGAGCAAGCTACAGTTAACACTGCCACATTACAAGAGGGCAAAAGGAAAACTCTGTAGGCTAAGGAAAAGTCTTAGGACTGAGCAAGGCAGGGTGTTGCAGCTAAAAGAGGAGGATGGAGTCATCTTCTGAAAGCCTGTGTGTCCAAAGCATCTGAGTTTAACTCCCCCAAGCAGGGAGAAGCAGCAATTTCACCAGTGGGTTCCAACAGATGTATAAAGTCCCGGTAAGTGTCTGTTACCTACAAGAAGGAATGTGGATGCTGTCATCATGCAGGTAACCAGGTATAATCATGAATTTTTTTGCAAGGGTATTTAGGGGCCTGACTGCCCATACACAAATAACATACTAGTCTTTTAAAATGTTATTGCTAAAACTAAACACACTGTTATATTTCAAATATAACATTTAGTCCTACATTCAACTGCTGCTATATTGCAGCATCCAGCTTTTAATTTCAGACCTCCAGGCTTAATTATTTTTTTCTTTTTCTTTTTTTTTCACATCTTTATTGGAGCATAATTGCTTTACAATGTTGCATTAGTTTCTGCTGTATAACAAAGTGAATCAGCTATATCAATACATATATCCCCATACCCCCTCCCTATCCCACCCCTCTGGATGGTCACAAAGCACAGGCTGATCTCCCTGTGCTATACAGCTGCTTCCCACTAGCTATCTGTTTTACATTTGGTAGTGTCTATATGTCAATGCTACTCTCTCACTTCGTCCCAGCTTACCCTTCCCCCTCCCTGCATCCTCAAGCCCATTCTCTACATCTGCGTGTTTATTCCTGTGCTGCCCCTAGGTTCATCAGAACCTTTTTTTCTTTTAGATTCCATATATATGTGTTAGCATATGGTATTTGTTTTTCTCTTTCTGACTTACTTCACTCTGTATGACAGACTTCAGGTCCATCCACCTCACTACAAATAACTTTATTTCGTTGATTTTATGGCTGAGTAATATTCCATTGTGTATATGTGCCACATCTTCTTTATCCATTCTTCTGTCAATGGACACTTAGGTTGCTTCCATGTCCTGGCTATTGTAAATAGACCCGCAATGAACATTGTGGTACATGTCTCTTTTTGAATTATGATTTTCTCAGGGTATATGCCCAGGAGTGGGATTGCTGGGTCATACGGTAGCTCTATTTTTAGATTTTTAAGGAACCTCCATACTGTTCTCCATAATGGCTGTATCAATTTACATTCCCACCAACAGTGCAAGAGGGTTCCCTTTTCTCCCACCCTCTCTAGCATTTATTGTTTGTAGATTTTTTGGTGATGGCCATTCTGACTGGTGTGAGGTGATACCTCATTGTAGTTTTGATTTGCATTTCTCTAATGATTAGTGATGTTGAGCATTCTTTCATTCGTTTGTTGGCAATCTGTATATTTCCTTGGAGAAATGTCTATTAAGGTCTTCTGCCCATTTTTGGATTGGGTTGTTTTTTTGATATTGAGCTTCATGAGCTGCTTGTATATTTTGGAGATTAATCCTTTATCAGTTGCTTCGTTTGCAAATATTTTCTCCCATTCTGAGGGTTGTCCTTTCGTCTTGTGCATGGTTTCCTTTGCTGTGCAAAAGGTTTTAACTTTCCTTACGTCCCATTTGTTTATTTATGTTTTTATTTCCATTTCTCTAGGAGGTGGGTCAAAAAGGATCTTGCTGTGATTTATGTCATAGAGTGTTCTGCCTATGTTATCCTCTAAGAATTTTATAGTGTCTAGCCTTACATTTAGGTCTTTAATCCATTTTGACTTTGTTTTTGTGTATGGTATTAGGAATTCTTCTAATTTCATTCTTTTACATGTAGCTCTCCAGTTTCCCCAGCACCACTTATTGAAGAGGCTGTCTTTTCTCCATTGCATATCCTTGCCTCCTTTATCAAAGATAAGGTGACCATATGTGCGTGGGTTTACTCTGGGCTTTCTATCCTGTTTCATTGATCTATATTTCTGTTTTTGTGCCAGTACCATACTGTCTTGAGTACTGTAGCTTTGTAGTATAGTCTGAAGTCTGGGAGCCTGATTCCTCCAACTCCGTTTCTTTCTTTCTCAAGATTGCTTTGGCTATTCAGGGTCTTTTGTGTTTCGATACCAATTGTAATATTTTTTGTTTTAGATCTGTGAAAAATGCCCTTGGTAGTTTGATAGGGATTGCATTGAATCTGTAGATTGCTTTGGGTAGTATAGTCATTTTCACAATGTTGATTCTTCCAATCCAAGAACATGGTATATCTCTCCATCTATTTGTATCATCTTTGATCTCTTTCATCAGTGTCTTATAGCTTTCTGCCTACAGGTCTTTTGTCTCCTTACGTAGGTTTATTCCTAGGTATTTTTTTCTTTTTGTTGCAATGGTAAATGGGAGTGTTTCCTTCATTTCTCTTTCAGATTTTTCATTCTTAGTGTATAGGAATGCAAGAGATTTCTTTGCATTAATTTTGTATTCTGCTACTTTACCAAATTCATTGATTAGCTCTAATAGTTTTCTGGTGGCATCTTTAGGATTTTCTATGTATAGTATCATGTCATCTGCAAACAGTGACTGTTTTACTTCTTCTTTTCCAATTTGGGTTCCTTTTATTTCTTTTTCTTCTCTGATTGACATGGCTAAAACTTCCAATACTTTGTTGAATAATAGTGGTGAGATTGGGCACCCTTGTCATGTTCCTGATCTAGAGAAAATGCTTTCAGTTTTTCACCATTGAGAATGATGTTGGCAGTGGCTTTGCCATATATGGCCTTTATTGTGTTCAGGTAGGTTCCTTCTATGCCCACTTTCTGGAGAGTTTTTTTTATCATAAATGGGTGTTGAATTTTGTCAAAAGCTTTTTCTGCATCTATTGAGTTTATCATCTGGTTTTTATCTTTCAATTTGTTAATATGGTGTATCACATTGATTGATTTGCATATATTGAAGAATCCTTGCATTCCTGGGATAAACTCCACTTGATCATAGTGTATGATCCTTTTAATGTGTTGTTGGATTCTTTCTTTTTTTGTGACATCTTTGTCTGGTTTTGGTATCAGGGTGATGGTGGCCTCATAGAATGAGTTGGGGAGTGTTCTTCCCTCTGCTATGTTTTGGAAGAGTTTGAGGAGGATAGGTGTTAGCTCTTCTCTAAATATTTGATAGAATTCACATGTGAAGCAATCTGGTCCTGGGCTTTTGTTTGTTGGAAGATTTTTTTTTTTTTAACATCTTTATTGGAGTATAATTGCTTTACTATGGTGTGTTAGTTTCTGCTTTATAACAAAGTGAATCAGCTATTGTTGGAAGATTTTTAATCACAGTTTCAATTTCAGTGCTTGTGATTGGTCTGTTCATATTTTCTATTTCTTCCTGGTTCCGTCTTAGAAGCTTGTACCTTTCTAAGAATCTGTCCATTTCTTCCAGGTTGTCCATTTTATTGGCATATAGTTGCTTGTAGTAGTCTCTCATGATCCTTTGTATTTCTGCAGTGTCAATTGTTACTTCTCCTTTTCCATTTCTACTTCTGTTGACTTGAGTCTGCTCCTTTTTTTTCTTGATGAGTCTGGCTAATGGTTTATCAATTTTGTTTATCTTCTCAAAGAACCAGCTTTTCGTTTTCTTGATCTTTGCTACTGTTTCCTTCATTTCTTTTTCATTGATTTCTGATCTGATCTTTATGATTTCTTTCCTTCTGCTAACTTTGGGGGGGTTTTGTTCTTCTTTCTCTAACTGCTTTAGGTGTAAGGTTAGGTTGTTTATCTGAGATTTTTCTTGTTTCTTGAGGTAGGGTTGTATTGCTATAAACTTCCCTCTTAGAACTGCTTTTGCTGCATCCCGTAGGTTTTGGGCCATCGTGTTTTCATTGTTATTTATTTCTAGGTATTTTTTGATTTCCTCTTTGATTTCTTCAGTGATCTCTTGGTTATTTAGTAGCATATTGCTTAGCCTCCATGTGTTTGTATTTTTTACAGTTTTTTCCTTTAATTGACATCTACTCTCACAGCATTGTGGTCGGAAAAGATACTTGATACAATTTCAATTTTCTTAAATTTACCGAGGCTTGATTTGTGACCCAAGATATGATCTATCCTGGAGAATGTTCCATGTGCACTTGAGAAGAAAGTGTATTCTGTTGTTTTTGAATGGAATGTCCTATAAATATCAATTAAGTCCATCTGGTCTAATGTGTCATTTAAAGCTTGTGTTTCCTTATTTATTTTCCTTTTGGATGATCTGTCCATTGGTGAAAGTGGGGTGTTAAAGTCCCCTACTATGATTGTGTTACTGTCGATTTCCCCTTTTATGGCTGTTAGCATTTGCCTTATGTATGGAGGTGCTCCTATATTGGATGCATAAATATTTAGAATTGTTATATCTTCTTCTTGGATTGATCCCTTGAACATTATGTAGTGTCCTTCTTTGTCTCTTGTAATAGTTTTTATTTTAAAGTCTATTTTGTCTGATATGAGAATTGCTACTCCAGCTTTCTTTTGATTTCCATTTGCATGGAAAATCTTTTTCCATCCCCTCACTTTCAGTCAGTATGTGTCCCTAGGTCTGAAGTGGGTCTCTTGTAGACAGCATATATACAGGTCTTGTTTTTGTATCCATTCAGCCAGTCTGTGTCTTTTGGTTGGAGCATTTAATCCACTTACATTTAAGGTAATTATTGATATGTATGTTCCTATTGCCATTTTCTTAATTGTTTTGGTTTTGCTTTTGTAGGTCTTTTCCTTCTCTTCTGTTTCCTTCCTAGAGAAGTTCCTTTAGCGTTTGTTGTAAAGCTGGTTTGGTGGTACTGAATTCTCTTAACTTTTGCCTCTCTGTAAAGGTTTTAATTTCTCCATTGAATCTGAATGAGATCTTTGCTGCGTAAAGTAATCTTGGTTTTAAGTTTTTCACTTTCATCACTTTAAATATGTCCTGCAGAGCTTCTGCTGAAAGATCAGCTGTTAACCTTATGGGGATTTCCTTGCATGTTATTTGCTGTTTTTCATATTTTTTTTTTTGTATTTAATTTTTGATAGTTTGATTAATATGTGTTTTGGTGTGTTTCTCCTTGGGTTTGTCCTGTATGGGACTCTCTGTTCTTCCTAGACTTGATTGACTATTTCCTTTCCCATGTTAGGGAAGTTTTTGACTATAATCTCTTCAAATATTTTCTCAGACCATTTCTTTTTCTCTTCTTCTCCTGAGACACCTATAATTCGAATGTTGGTGTGTTTAATGTTGTCCCAGAGGTCTCTGAGCCTGTCCTCAATTCTTTTCATCCTCTTTTCTTTATTCTGCTCTGCATCATTTATTTCCACTATTCTATCTTCCAGATCATTTATCTGTTCTTCTGCCACTAGTTATTCTGCTAGTGATTCTTTCTAGAGTATTTTTAATTTCATT
Organism: Eschrichtius robustus; assembly: GCF_028021215.1. Classification (NCBI taxonomy): domain Eukaryota; kingdom Metazoa; phylum Chordata; class Mammalia; order Artiodactyla; family Eschrichtiidae; genus Eschrichtius; species Eschrichtius robustus. Next base: position 49,174,166 of record NC_090829.1, read on the forward strand.
TATTGTGTTGTTCATCATTGTTTCTTTGCTGTTTAGTTCTTCTAGGTCCTTGTTAAACATTTCTTGTACTTTCTCCATTCTATTTCTGAGATTTTGGATCATCTTTACTATCATTATTCTGAAGTCTTTTTCAGGTAGACTGCCTATTGCCTCTTCATTTGTTTGGTCTGGTGAGTTTTTACCTTGCTCCTTCATCTCCTGCATATTTCTCTGTCTTCTCATTTTGTTTGACTTACTGTGTTTGGGGTCTCCCTTTCACAGGCTGCAGGTTCGTAGTTCCTCTTATTTCTGGTGTCTGCCCCTAGTGGGTGAGGTTGGTTCAGTGGCTTGTGTATGCTTCCTAGTGAGGGGGGATTGGTGCCTGTGTCCTGGTGGGTGGAGCTGGATCTTGTCCCTCTGGCGGGCAGGGCTACATCCAGTGGTGGGTTTTGGAGTGTCTGTGAACTTAGTATGACTTTAGCCAGCCTCTCTGCTAATGGGTGGGTTTGTGTTCCTATCTTGCTAGTTGTTTAGAATGGGGCGTCCAGCACTGGAGCTTGCTGGCCATTGGGTGGAGCTGGGTCTTAGTGTTGAGACAGAGGTCTCTGGGAGAGCTCTCGCTGATTAATATTACATGGGGCCAGGAGGTCTCTGGTGGTCCAATGTCCTGAACTCGGCTCTCCCATCTCAGAGGCTCAGGCCCGACACCCAGCCAGAGCACCAAGATCCTGCCAGCTGCAAGCCTCGGAAGAAAAGGAAGAAAAAAGAAACAAAAGAAAAGAAAAAAATGAACAGACAGAACCCCAAGACAAATGGTAAAAGCAAAACTAAACAGACAAAATCACACAAAGAAACATACACACACACCCTCACAAAAAGAGAAAAAAAAGAAGGGAAGAGAGCAACCAAACCAATAAACAAACCCACGAATGAAAGCAATCACTAAAAACTAAACTAAGATAAACATAAAACCAAAATGAAATCAAATGCAGAAAGCAAACCCTAAGTCCACAGTTGCCCCCAAAGTCCACCGCCTCAATTTTGGGAACACTTGTTGTCTATTCAGGTATTCCACAGATGCAGGGTTTACCAAGCCAGTTGTGGGGACTTAGTCCTTTGCTCCTGAGTCTGCATGGAGAAATTTCCCTTTCTCTTCTTTGTTCACACAGCTCCTGGTGTTCAGCTTTGGTTTTGGCCCGCCTCTGTGTGTAGGCTGCACTCAGGCGTCTTTTCCCTGCCCAGACAGGAGGGGGTTAAAGCAGTGGCTGATTAGGGCTCTCTTGCTCACTCAGGCTGGGCAGAGGGAGGGGTATGGGTACGGTAGTCACAATTGGAAAGCAGGACGTGCCTGCAGCAGCAGAGGTCGGCGTGACGCTGCAACAGCCTGAGGTGCGCCGTGTGTTCTCCTGGGAAAGTTGGCCCTGGATCACGGGACCCTGGCAGTGGCAAGCTGCACAGGCTCCCGGGAGGGTATGGGTAGTGACCTGCACTTGCACACAGGATCCTTGGTGGCAGCAGTGGCAGTGGTAGTGGTCCATGCACACCTCTGTGTCGGAGATAATAGCCATAGCTTGCATACATCTCTGGAGCTCACTTAGACGGTGCTCTGTCATCTGTGGGTACACAGAACAGGAAGCCCCTCTCCTCACGCACCCTGAGACAATGGTCTCTTGCCTCTCTGGCGGGTCCAGAGTTTTTCCCGGACTCCCTCCTGGCTAGCTGTAGCGCACTAGCCCCCTTCAGGCTGTCTTCATGCAGCCAACCCCAGTCCTCTCCCTTGGATCTGAACTCCGAAGCCCAAGCCTCAGCTCCCAGCACCCACCCACCCCGGTAGGTGAGCAGACGAGCCTCTCAGGCTGCTGAGTGCTGGTTGGCACTGATCCTTTGTGCAGGAATCTCTCCACTTTGCCTTCTGCACCCCTGTTGCTATGCTCTCCTCCACGGCTCCGAAGCTTCCCCCCCGCCCACCCCCTGTCCCTGCCGGTGAAGGGGCTTCCTAGTGTGTGGAAACTTTTCCTCCTTCACGGCTCCCTCCCAGAAGCATAGGTCCCATCCCTATTCTTTTGTCTCTGTTTTTTCTTTTGCCCTACCCAGGTATGTGGGGAGTTTCTTGCCTTTTTGGAAGTCTGTGGTCTTCTGCCAGTGTTCAGTAGGTGTTCTGTAGGAGTTTTTCACATGTAGATGTATTCCTGATGTGTTTGTGGGAAGGAAGGTAATCTCCACATCTTACTCCTATGCCTACTTGAAGGTCTCCCTGCTCCAGGCTTAAATTAATTTAGTGGACAATTTATGTCCAAATAGTCTCATTGTAAATTGGAATTTGCATGGAGTAAGACACCAGGCTCCCAAAAGCAGCTATCTCAAGGGCCCCTGCCCACACAGCATATGCACATCTAAGAGAAAGTAAAAAGAGACAGCCTTCCTCTGGGCTACTCCTATCAGCAACTGCATAGAAAATCTACGTTTCACCTTGACCTGTTCTAGTGCCTGCTCCTACTAGGCACCCCTGTAGTTTTGCACTTGGAGACATCTGGAATATGGTCAGGGAAAGCTGGGTATGTTCTAAGATGAAGGGTCCATGGAATCTCCTCCAGAGGTGCGATGAAGAAAATTCCTGTTAGTTTTTCATGTTTCACATTAACTCTCTCAGGTCCTGCAGACCCAAATATAGACAGGTACTCATTCTTAATTTCATTATTCTTCTCTTTTGTTCATTTGCTTTGTTCATTGTTTTTGTTGCTCTTGTGTGTTTTTTTTTTTTTTATTCATTTGAAAAGTCAGTACCTTAAAAAAGTGATATTTTTAAAAACCTGAAGAAAAAATTTCAGAGGACATTGTGTAACATCTGAAAGAGCTAGGAGTCTCTCTCTTTCTAAAAATTTAAACATTCTCAGACTTGCTCTGGAGGAAGAATCTATAGTCCATGCAGACATCAATCAGCTGTCCTTCATCTGCCGCCACCTCTCCTTGCTCAAATTATGGGTGAAACTATAGCACTGTAGAACTGGCTACTCTCCAGTGAATCCGAAGCTGTCCTAAAGATCATTTTCTACCACGCTGAAGGTTTAACTGCAACTATATCTAATTGGCACTGGTGGGCAATTCATCAGGGGCATTGCAGTGTGACTATTCAGGAAGTGTCTGCCTGCCCAAGTGCTGGCAAGCCTGTTCCTTGCAAATCTCCCAAGATCACTTGTCGAAATGTTTTGCACTGCAGTGTTGATGATATGCCCAGTTCAATCAATCAACCAACAAATATTTATGTGAAATGCCTGTTCTATCACTACCGCTGACATGAAACTCCCCCTCTGTTGGCCAATGTGCTCATGTGAATGGTGCTCAGGCCAAGGTCAGGGTGATCTTTGTCTGACCCCACTGGATGCATGCTGTTGTTTCTAGCCCTTCTCAAATGGAAAAAGAAATCAATTAATCCACCAAAAAATAGTTATTGAACATCTACTATGTGCCCACATTTTTAATAGATTTATATTTCTTTTCACCTAATGAAACTCTCAGACCAGGGTCATTCACTCCTTCTCTCCTTCTTTCTCTCTTCCAATAAGTTTACTATATTAACACCCAATGTTTGTATAGAACTGTGTAGCTAACAAAGTATTTTGATTCTTAACCCTACCAGCAATACTGGGAAGGGGCTGTTTTTTCCCCTTTTACAGCTGAAGAACCAGGAGATTTGGATTTGTCTAAAGTCACTGCCCATAGAGAGCAGGGTAAGCACTCAAGTCCTCTAACCCCAGAGTGACTTTCCCCAGAACCCCATTGCTCCCTGCTAAATGTAAAGCACTGGAATAAGGGTTTGAGTTTGAGAATAGGAGTGATAATCAGATGAATAAAATAGTTTTTAACCTCAGGAATTTAATATCAGAGGTAACCCAATGATTTTTGTCTGACTTTAAAACAGAACTAAGAGCCTGATGCATTTCAGAACTCCTCCCTCATATCCAGCTAGAGGTGATATGAATCTTTGGAATCTTCCATAGTTACCTGGCCTCAAAAAGTCCTATTTGCATGTCTCTATCTTGGGACTGCTTCAAACTATATTTCTCGATCTCGAAATCAAACTTACAGTTACCAAAGGGGAAACGTGGGGGGAAGTGATAAATTAGGAGATTGGGATTAGCATATACACACTACTGTATATAAAATAGATAACTAACAAGGATCTACTGTATAGCACAGGGAACTCTACTCAGTATTCTGTAATGAACTATGTGGAAAAAGAATGGATATACATGTATATACATATATACGTATATTCTTTTTATGTATATATGTATACCCATATATATATATATATATATACATATATTCACTTTGCTGTACAGCTGAAACTAACACAACATTGTTAATCGACTATACTCCAAAAAACTTTTTTAAAATATAAAATAAAATTAAAAATAAGAACAAATTAAAAAATAAATGAAATACATACACACACACACACACACACACACACACACACGAAACTACATTTCTCAGAGCCATGATTCTGAACAGCTGCTCTTCTAGCTGTGTCTAAATGCAGCATCCACTTCTTCCCTCCCCCTCCCCTCTCAACTCTACAATTCACCTCAGCGTGGTTGTTAGCCTGGCCCTGTCCTTCCATTCAAACAGTCTGTGGTAAGGTCATGATAGACCTTCATGTCACTGAAGTCAAACACATTTTTTTCTCTATCTTTGACTTGTCAAGAGGCAGAACTACGTAGTGGTAAACAAAACACAGAACTCTGCAGTCAGACTGCCTTGTTTTGAATCCTAACTCCTCTGTTTACTGGTCTTGTGATCTCAAAAAAGTACTTAACCTCTCCATGTTTCACTTTCTTCACCCACAAAATGGGGTGATGACAGTATCTGTATCATAGTACAGGTGGAAGAATTCAAGGAAGTAATATAGGTAAAACCCTGAAAAAATATCTGACACATAGTAGTAAATGCTCCAGGTGTTGGCTGTTACTATTTATTATCATCTAAGCTGCTCAGCACAGCAACCATTTTTTTCTTCTGTAATCACAGTCTTCCACTGATCTCTGTGGCACCATGTTCTCATGAATCTACTCTATCTGCTCCAATAATTTTTCTCACTCTTCTTTGCAGACACTTTTTCTCTCTCTTTTTTCTTTGTTTAAGTTCTTCCTGTTTTATTTACAAGGTAGATTATTTGTATCATTTTTCTATCCCTCAGCAATTCATAAAAGTCACACATTAGAATACAGGTTCATGCAAATATATATTTTCATGACAGACTCTTCCCCTGAATTCTTGGTGGACATAGCCACCTTCGTTTTTAATAGCTCTACTTGTGTATCTCACATACAACTTAAAAACAATCTTTCTCCCCCAAACTTGTCACCTTCTGGCATTTCTCTTAGTAAATACAACAGCAGTCACTGTGTTATTGAAGCTAGAAACCAAGGAATCATCCAGAATACTTCTGTCACCCTCACCTCTAGCATCCAAATCATCACTAAGTCTTGAAGATTATACCTCCCATGTACTTTTATTCAGATATTCCTCACACCCCATCAATGCTACAGTTATCTTTCACCTGGAATAGTGCAATAGCTCTCAAAGTGTCATCTTCTCATCACTCTGATCCCACACATCAAGCAGAATGGTCTTTTCAAACACAAGGAGATACTGTCATTATCTGCTTAGAGCATCTTGATGTCTTTCTTATACTTTTATAATAAAGACTAACTCCTTGACTGAGCCACAAAACCATATCTCAACAGCTTTAATTCTTCTCACACTTCCTCTTGCTTCCCTACTACCAAGTCACTGACCCTTCTTTCATTTCATTGAAAGTTCCTTGCTCCCTCTCACTGCAGGGCCTTTGCACACCCTGGTCCTTCTGCTTTCTCTCTCCTCTATGACTCCTCCGTTCCTATTCATCTTGACATCTTGGCTGTATCATTACATCATCAGGAAAGCCTCATCTAACCTTCCTGGTCAGATAGATTACTCACATTTCTTTTCTTCCTAGTATTTATCCTAGTATTTATCTTTATTTATTTATTTATTAATAAATAAATATCTTTATTTATTCTTTTCTTCCTAGAATGTGGTTGTAGTTCCACATTCCTTCACAGTTTCATTTCCTCACGGTTTATGTCTGTCTCATAGATTAGACTGTAAACTCTTATGAGGCTGTGCCTTGGGGGATGGTGGTTACTATTGTATCCCCAGGACTTCATAGAAATGTTGCTCCAATACAGATTTACAGTAACTTAACCCTGGACAATCTGAGCTCAGTTCTCTCTCTATAGCTTAATGCCTGGAGTGCATGGACCTCATTTTACAGAAGAATTAGCCCCATGAATAAAATATATATATATGCTAATTATGGCAGAGTAGCTACTAACTGTACTTAAAACCTGCCATGTTTGAATAGATGTGGTCGTAGGAATTGAAGTCAAATGAATTAGAAGTTTGTTAGCATCATAATTTGCATGACTGACAATCAGACTTGGGAGAGTAAAGCATTTCAATTTATTCTGACTTCTTATAAGACTGCTGAGACTGCAATTCCTGGGTCCTGTCTACTCATGGGCAGTATTACATGGCCAAAATGTAACAGAATGATTTTATTTCTTAGCTTTATCTTATTTATGCTATAATACATAGCCAGTCTTTGAATTTTTTTTTCCATAAAAAGAAACTTTTATATTATGATGACTAAACTTAGACCCTACTGATATTCCCAAAACCCCAATAAAGGAACAAGCTGGGAATTGCATTATTTTACCTTCAGAATGGTCAGAACTATTTCAAACTTCAGCCTTTTGATGACTTCATAGATGAATGACAAAGTGGTTGGTTTTACTAAAAAATCAATGAGAAACAAGCCTTTCCTCTTCTTCAACCCCACTGCAGTAAGTACTTCATTAAAAAAAAATAAAGAATTATTTTGTGGCCTTGATGTTCAAATGTCAGAGACACTAAATTTGCTACACAAACAAAATTTGATGACTCTGCTTGAAAAAAATTTTCCTATTAATAAGATCTGTTAAAAAAAAAGAAAAAGAAAAAAAAAAGTATCTGGACAGTTCATTTGAATGGCCACAAGAGAGCAGTAAGAAATTAAAGCTTAGGAAGATAACTCATAGTCACACTTTATATGTATGTGTTCCGCTATGAGGAAGAATTGAAAGACAGACCTATTTCTATTTGTCCTTAAGTTTAGAAATACAGTTTAGAATTTCTTAATGTTTTAAAGCCCTTTAGGAAGGGCAATATAGATAGCATTAGCTGAAATTTACTGAAAAGAATCTTGAGCTAAGGCTTTTAAAAACCTCAAGTTCAAGTGTGCAAATAAAAGAAAATAATTATTCTGGGCAAAGGGACCTCTTGAGCAGTCATCTGGCCCACCCCTTTGGATTATTCAAGCCTGACAGAAAGGTAATGCAACTCATTTACAAAGTCCCTCAGAAGAAGATCCCAGCATCCTGTTCTAGAACATAGCCAACACTTTACAATGTTAACTATGAGGAAATATATTTTTATGCATAACCCTAGTCCCTCATGTTGTAATTTAGCTTCTATTTTAAATAATATCAAGGGAGACCTCGGATCTTTCCCCAAGGCCCGTCCCTTTTTCTATATGTGCCCTGCACTTTGCTGCCCATACAAACTTTGTCACTTTTTACTTGGAATTTTGGATGCCATGAATTCTAAATTAAAAAATTATAAATCTGCAAAATGACCAGCAATAGCTCCAATATACGAGACGTTGTTAAGAATCAGTCTCAGAAAAAGGTTAATGGCCAGTAGAAGACTAGACAAAGGTCAGGAACAAGCAATTCACAAATGTAGACTCTCAGCTAGTCAATAAACATAGGGAAAAATTATTCATGCTTAACAGTAAACAGAGGAATGCAAGTTAAAAGTGGTACTTTTATATTACTATATAAGCACAGGTTTAAAAGAATTATAATGTCCAATGTTAACAAGAGAGAACAGCCACTCATAAGCACTGAGGCATTTGGTGGAACAATTTTCCTGAGGGCAGTTTGGAAATATGTATCAAAAAGTTAAAAGTGTGAATTTTCTTTCACCTAGCAATTTCACTGTTAGGAATTAATCCTATAGAAACAATCAGGCAAATACAAGCATAGGTTTTAATAGTAAAAATAATTAGGAAAATAAAAACTTAAATAGTCTCAAAAGGAGAATTGGTTAAATAAATTAAGACATAGCCATACAAATGGACCATTATGCAAATCATTAAAAATACTACAAATATACATTTATTGGTATTGAAAGCCATTGGTATATTTTAAGTTAAAATGAGATTGAAAAGAGCACAGTATGATTTCACATAGGAAGAAACTGTGACTAACTACATAGAAAAATGTCTGGATGATATATACCAAATAACAATTATCTGTAGGTAATGGACTCAGATGATTTTTTTCTTTCTTCTACAGAACTTCTTGTATAGTCTGCATTTGTGTTCATATGTTTGTTTTTAATCAATTATACAAGTTACTTATAAAATTCATAAACACACAAAAAGCTCTTCTACACTTGAAAACATGCTTAGAAAAACTTATAAGTTGGTGAATTTATAAGAAGTTTGAAGTTTAATCTTCATCTAGGAAGTTTTCTATGAAAACACAGATTAATAAATCTGATCTGTGGTTATCTATATTTTTAGTACAGTTATATGAAAGAAAACGACATAGCAACAAGTTACCAGGTTATATGCAGCTTGTGTCTATATGCTGCTAATATAACTAGATGAAAATTAAAAACAAACATTCAAATGCTTGATTTACTGCAGAAGGTAAATAACATTGCTTTTTAAGAGGAAAAAAAAAAATCTTCCTCACCCCTTTTACCCAGGAACAATCCAGTGACCTGATATCCAACCGATTTCATTTTTTTCCAGATGTTCTAAATGGTCATATTCTCATTGATTTTCAGGCCCATGTTCAACCTACAAGTAAAATAATGAAATATCTTTTGAAAGGGCTTTTACTGAGTTCGGCTTCTGTGTGGCTGAAGATCTCCTATATAAGGGTAACTTTCAATTGCTGCAGATTTGGAAAAGGAATCCGAGGTTTTCCTCTTATAAACTACTAGCAAACCTTCATTTTTAACACAGTTCAAATTATCTTATGATTTCTGAAACTATCAACTACTGACTATCTCCTGTGAATCTAGTACCAGTTTAGACCTCAAGACAAGCTGCAAGGTAAGTATTAGCCTCAATCTGGGATGGTGAACAGGTTCAGTACCTCGCCTGTGACTGGCTGAATGGTACAGTGGAAGAACTGGGGTAACCTCCACACTTTTTCGGCTCCCATAGCTTTGCATTTTTCTTTTGTTTAACATGGAAGAGGCCTTTTTTTCCCCAGCTGCACACTTTTTTCCTCATAGCATTTCCTCAGCCATTTGAGGCCCATTTTCCTCCTATCCCTGAACCCTTCCAGATGCCCCCAAAAAAGGTCTATGAGATGCCTCCTATGAACAGCGTTTCAAAGTTTTGTAATTGTCTTCCTGCCTATGCTCGTGGAAATTTAGAGTTGGGCTGTAAGGGCGGGTGCAAGGCAAAGCAGCCCAGTGGGCCAGTCGGGAGCCCCCTTCCCTGCCCTCTACCAATGGCCTGAATCACCCTGAGGTAATTGCCCACTTGTTGTACCCTATGGTTCCCCGTCTACAAAATCAGAACAGGTGTTGTTGCCACACTCGTGGGTCAGTTACAACTCCAGCCCTCTTAAAAATGGATTTTATCCTCCTTAGAAAAATTTAAAGAATGTGTCATGGAGATGTGATATCAGAAAGTAAGTGCCTCTGTTTCCTCCATCACATCTGAAAATGTCTTTAGCTGCCAATCAAATTGTGTTTAACAGCCAGCGCTTTTTAATATCCTCAACTGTATGGCTCACAGAACGGCTTTGAAGCAGGACGTTAAAGTCTGGGCCGCACAATGCAGAGAACATTGCCATCAGTGATGAGTAAACGCACTAGTCATTTCCAGTCTCTCTTCTGGCTACCTTTGAAAAGGAATTACTTCACCATACCCTGACCTTTGTCCTCTTTGGTAAAGAGGTTTCTTGAACTTCAGAGGATCTCTTGATTCTTAACAGTCTCTCCCCATCCCCTTTCTTTCCTATTCCCTGAAGGCCACTCTCTTCCCACTCCCAGGTCTTTTGTTCATGCATGCTTTTAAACAATATGCTGAAAACAAGAAAATAAGTTTGAACTTTAAAAAAATCTAAAGGGAACCAAACAGAGCAAAGACATTCAAACAGCAAATGGGCAGGAAGGCAGAGATATAGGAGATGAAGGGAAGGGCTCTGAGTGGGGCAGGAGATTAGAAACACGGTACTTCCTTTCCTACCAGCTCACCAGGCTTGGGTGAGTCACCTGACAGTAATCTTGTCTGGCAAAGGGGATGTAAGAATACTTCCTTAAAGGAATTCTATGTGAGCAGATACAGTAATATGTAAAACCTCTTTGAAAAATGTTCCCATAAAAACTCCAGCTATTCTCTTTACCGCTCAGCTTGCTTAGCCTCTACATTTCGGAAATCATGGCACGGTACCTTGCTGACATTAAAACAGGGGGAGTGTGATCGCTAATTTTTTGGAAACTTGGCTTTTTTAGTAGAGCTAATACGTTATATGGCAAGTATGAGGTTGCTCAACTTAATTAAAATAAAATGTCAGATTCCAATTCCACTAACATTCATGAGGTACCTAGCTTGTGCTGGGTTCTCTCTTTAGGCACTAATAGAAACTAAATGAATGTAGGGCTCTGGCAAGAATTAAGGTAACTATAGAAACTAGGGGATGAAAGTGAATGGGCCCTGAGTTAGTTGTAGTAGATCAGTAGACCAGTAGTAGTAGTAGACCAGTCCTGGGCTTTTTCCGGCCAGTGGGCTTAAATAAATTCAATGATTTGGTCATTCATCCATCCATCCAACAGAAAATGTATTGAGTGGCTCTACCAGGCCAGGCAATGGCCCACCAAAAATAAGATAAAGTCCTCTTCCTCAGGAAGCACACATTCCTGTATAGGGAGACAAAAAATAAACAATTAAGCCAGTGAAGTAACTAGATAATACTAGAGAGTAATGAGTGCTGTGAAGGAAATAAAATAAAGTAGTTGAAGGAGAAACCCTCAGAGGATTCTTTAGATAAGGTGGCCCTGGAAAGAACTGTTAGCATTGGTGACATGATGAGTCAGCTGAGACCTAAACGATGGCTGAGAAGTCAGAACTGTGATGAGGGAGAAAAAGTGTCTTTCAAAAAGAAGGAACATCCAGTAGATAGTCTTCAAGGCAGAGCCAGGAAGAAAGTCATTGTGCATGAAATGTAGTGTGCAAAGAGAAGTGATAGGAACTGAGGTCAGGGAAATGGTACAGCCTAGATTCTGGCCGGTTTTTGATGTCACAAAAAGGAGTTTGGATGTTGATCAGCGTGCAATGAAAAGTCATTGGAGGAAGGATTCTAGCAGGAGAAAGAAAAGATCTTATTTACATTCATTTTTTAAAGAAAATTCAGTCTCCTCTGTGAGGAATGGATTGTAAGAGAGTAAGAATGAGAGGAAGGAGACAAGTTAGGAAGCTTTATCAGTGAGCCTTCAGGTCTATATAAGCTTATGAAGAAGCTTATATTAATTTATATAAGAAGCTGTGTAATTCAGGTGAGCAGAGATGGTGCCATGGACCAGATTCACCATGTCAATATTGGGTAGGACTGGGGCTTTTTATGGTACATCTAGAAGTCTTTGGCAATGTTCCTTTGAAAGATAATGACAATTGTCTCACCAAATGAACTTGGTGGTGACAGAATTAAAGCACAAAAGCGATTCACTACAGCTCTGCACTAGACAATCCCTTTCTCTTTGAGTTCGATTCATTATGATTCTCTTCTCCAACGTAAAAGCATTTTTACCAGAACTGATAATGTAGATAATACTTATTCTGTGTTCACCTCCTTCACCACGACCCCTTGGATTCTCAGTCTCCCCAACCGTTGCAGGCAAAGATGAGGAAGGTAAGGTCAATAAGTTGCTGGTGTTAACATGGAAAATGAGAAGTAGAACTGCTAGCAGAACATAGGTACTAAGTCTGGATTTCAATAAGGCTGTAATCAGAACCACATTGCTTTGCAACAGGAAATCTGGGCTTCTAAGAACTGCAAAGTGGAGATTTACCAACTGACCTAACCATGAAAAGAAAATGTCAAACTGCAATAACAGATTTTTGTACTTCTGTCTGCCTAAAGAGCAGAGGTTGGGGCCCCTGCCCAGCATAGATCACGAAGCACACAATCATCCAGGCTCCATGTTTCAGTAAAGAGTTTTGCTTAAATGTGCCAGGTATTGTTAAAAATACAAAGAACCCTGTTCATAAACACCAGGCTTTCTACTGATCCAAAAGCACATGTTTATTTGTGTGGTCAGTGGCCTGCATATTTTAAGAATCATGTAAATAATAAAGTCAAACTACTTTAGTTGATAAGAGTGAAATTGATGGCCCAATCATCAGACACATTTGTGGGCTCTTGTATCTGTGCATATGCTATTTATGAGAAATAGTGACCGTATACTTGTGAGAGACTTAATAAAAACATACTTCAATATTTACATCTTCCTTAATGGGAAAGGAGGGCCTTTCTCTTCTTTGCTTCGTGAACACAACTAGAAAATAGAAATAATAATTTAAAAAACCTGTAATAACTATTCATTAGCTATGCCTCCAAGGAAAAAGCAATACAACAGTTTAAGACCAATCAGATCTGGAATGGAAAGCTTTCTAAGCATTAAATATAATCAGAGTATTTGAATTATTTCTTACCTTAGGAGAGAAAAGTAGGTAAGTCTACTTCTCAGACTGAGACAACTGATGGTTACCCCATTTGAACCCTAACCAGAATGAAAATTAAAATTAAAAAGTCTTCAATCTCACAGAATAAAGTACCTAATCATAATTTTAGAATATTTTGATGTTTCCTTGAAATGCTTTCACATTTGTGTTAGACCACTAGATGATTCTTTTTTTTTTTTTAAAGAGGAAAGTCTTTTTAATTAATTAATTAATTTATTTATTTGTTTATTTATTTATTTATTTATTTTTGGCTGTGTCGGGTCTTCGTTTCTGTGAGAGGGCTTTCTCTAGTTGTGGCAAGTGGGGGCCACTCTTCATCGCGGTGCGCGGGCCTTTCACTATCGCGGCCTCTCTCGTTGCGGAGCACAGGCTCCAGACGCGCAGGCTCAGTAGTTGTGGCACACGGGCCTAGTTGCTCCGCGGCATGTGGGATCTTCCCAGACAAGGGCTCGAACCCGTGTCCCCTGCATTGGCAGGCAGATTCTCAACCACTGTGCCACCAGGGAAGCCCTAGATGATTCTTTTTGAAGCCAAATGTTTGACTGAGTAACCATTTTTTGGGGGGGGATGCCACCTCACCCTCACTCTTCTGTCTATAGGGTCCCCCAAACGCAGAACATGCTCACTGCAGAACTGAGTCCAAGCTAAAGTCATCACCAGGTGTCAACGAATTTTTTAAAAAGTGCTAATAGAAAAATCAACATTCATTTTTAAAATTTATACATGTATTTTTACATTGTCTATTTTTACATATTTCTTTTTCTCAGACCAAGCCAGAGACAAGTTGAAGTTAGCATATAAATAACTCAAAATCTTTTTCTGATTTTTGGCAATGCATGGCTGGTCATTTGTGATCTTTGCACATGTATCTGGATGGCAGACTTTTCACTTTTGCAACCAAGGGTTGACATCTCCACTTTGATCATGGCATACTTTCTCCCTGAGCCTGCCTGAGACCTCACCACAGAGCTGCTGCAGAGACATGAAAGCTACTTAAGGAGATGAAACCTCCTTGCTCTTCCGGAGCTATGTGCAAATGGAAGTGAGTTTTCTCATATAGAGTAAACATACGAGAAACACTTTCTTAATAAACTGCTAAAGAAAGACCTGAGGGAAAATCTCCAGGACTTCAGACAGCCTGGACATGGTTTTTAAAAAAAAAAAAGAGAGAGAGAGAGAGAGAGAGAGAGATGTAAAGGTGGCACATTTGTTTCGTGTTCTATTATCCAAACAGGCTGATGGATGCCAAGTCAATAACAAGATGGTCAAAATGGAAATGCAGAGCCTCGGTGAAGTCAGCATCAAATTCCATATCCTCCCAACTCACCATGTTTCTACTGCCAAGTTATGTGGTATATTACGGCTTTAATGTGAACTACAACTTGCAGGGGGCAATGGGGGCTGGCGTTGTTTTCAATTGTAATCTTACGGGACAGCTGATTAAGGGAAGTCACAGACCAGATGAAATGTTTGGCTTTGATTTGAACCCACTGCACAGAGATTCCTTTTGGGTATCAGAACTAATAACAAGTAAAAGCAGGAAACAACACCTTTAATAATTAAAAGGAAAAGAAAGAAAATTGCAGCTTCAGGTGTGCATTTAAAGAGTCACTTCAGACTCCGACACTGCTTGACCATAGATCCAGGATAAAATAAAGCCAATATCTGAGTGTTAACTAATGATGTGAATTAAGAAATCTAAACCTTGGTTAGGGATAATTAATACTTAAAAGATAATCATTTCATTTAGCATTCAACAATATAAATTATTTTAGTCTGTTCAGTATCTTTAAAAACACTCAAAATATACTGTTTAAAGCCTCGTGGCTTAATAAGGTCAAACATACACTCTGGTAGGAAGAGAGACTGACTTACAAATTTGGAAATTTTCATTGAGTTATATGAAATAAGAAGCTAGTTCTCTCCTGAATGTTAAAGATGAACAATATGGTTTTTTTTTCCCAATTAATTACTGGGTCAACATCACCATCACTCGAGGAAAATACTTAGTATAAATAACTTTAAAATATTAATATAAAAGTTAATTTCCAGACTGTATTGGTTGTGATATTACTGAGTTATTTCTTAAAGCATGAATAATATGGTTCATTATTTTATTTGAGACTTTAGGGTAGTTTAGACTCATCTAATACCCAAATCCAACAAATATATTAATAAGTATTATCTTTATGTCAGTCCAGGGAGCTAGAACAACAGTTCTTACCATGAAAAGGGTGCTGAAGTAAAAACCAATTTAAATGAATTGAAGAGGAATGGTCCCACTTAAATAATTATCAGTTATCTCTTTTCCAGATGAGATCTTGAAGAATATCCTATTTTACCTGAATATTTATCTTCAGACAGTTTTGATTACTTTCCTTTTTCAATTACTACATTCACACATCTAACCCAGAGATTACGAAAAATAAATAATTTGCTTCTATGCCATTGTTCAATTTTAGAATTGTGAATGACCTACCTGAATAATGAGTGGTTATTCATTTGTTAAGGATCTCCAGTGAACTTTATCCTAAATCTATGTAAGTAGTAAGGGGCATTTGTGAAATAAACAAAGGGAAAAAACAGAAAACTATAACTTGTCTTATTTTTTGTACTGATTTTATGAATGGGGGACTCTCTGGCTTAAGACTCAGGGTTTGGATTTACTTTTAAAAGTATAGAATCATGTTTTAGTGTAGATTCTGCAAGCAGAACGGTGTTTCTTACTACTGAGTCATACTGTCTGCGAGAACTAGAAAGGATTCTTTATATTTGCTGTTTGTGTGTTTTAAGTCTTCTAAATTTTCTTTCCCAAACCAATGGAAGCATACAAACGTTGCATTGTAAACGCACACAATGGTGTGAGCTAACCTGACATAATATGACTGTTGTTGACTGTGACTCAAAAAAAACATTTTTCCTCCAGCAGCTGCTTCTGACTCCAGTTTTAAAACATTATTTCCGTGCACATCCTTAAAATATTTAGAATTTCTTAGTTTGTAACTCTCCGGCCGATTTTAACACTGGTTTTGAACTGTTGTCCTTAGAAAGATAAAGCACATATAAGACTGAATTCCACACGAGCCCCCTATTTATGTAAAAAGAGTTCTCCATAAGTGCTTTTACTTTCCGGGTTGACTTTGTTGTTCAGCAAAGTGAATACATCGTTCATTAGAGTTTTAATATAAACCAATGTAAAATGAGAGTTTAGGTAGGCACAGAATCTGCAAATATAATGGAAAACAGTAAAGAATAATTTTGCATTATGAGAATTGTATCTGGAAACAGAAAAGTCTCCAGCTTTTATCAAATTATGAGCCAGCAAGGATGACTGAGCTCTCTAAAAAGTTTTCCTGCCCATATTTTTCAAGTTAATAAAAGTTTTATTCTAGTATCCTTTTAAAAAATATCCAAACACCTAGTTCAGAAGAGTATTCTTTATTGATATGTCTTAATTTCTTAATTAAGTCTTAATTTCTTCAGCAAAGAAAAAGGCATAAACACTTGCTATCTAAAGGAAAAATTTAAAAATTACTCAACTAACTGTCAGATACTTGCAACAGGGCGATCACATACAGGGTACGTTGCAGACCAGCCATCCTTGTAGTTGGGGGGAAGGCAACATCATTTGGGTGGAACGGTACTAAAGTCTGTAGTGGAATCTGTCTTTCCAAATCAAACCTAGCTTTCTTTGCTTTCTCTTTTTACTCTTACCTTTTCCCTTTTCCCCTCTCTTTTCTTTATGTTCCATTGAAGTTTTGGCCTTCTCACTGCTCAACTCAAATGGAGCACCTAGGACCAAGCAGGTTTTTCTATTTGACCTGAATTTTCATCCAAATGATTTGCATCCTATAGACACAAAACCATTTTTCAAAATAAGATCTGGCAACATTCGACTGTGGGGTTCAACTGCAGAGGCCAAAAATGCAAGGTGCTATGATGGTGTTTTATAGTGTCTAGTGGAAAAACTCGTAAGTGGAATTCTTTCTCCATCAACTTTCTTACATTAAAAGGATCAATTTTTAAAAATAAACTCAGGTTTACGGAAGAATCATCAAACACAACGGCTTGGTTCCTTAGGGCAAAACTGCTCACTTAAGACACGTTTTTACAATTTGCTTCTATTCCAAACGTTTGATCATTTTACTATGTTTGAGGGAGTGAAAACTTTCTCTTCTGGTGCTTCTTGCATTCTCCAGTAAATGTTGTTTATAAAAACTGTAAACAAATCTGACTGAATACATAAAATTACCATCTAAGAATATAGCCTAAAGTAATCATTTTCAAAAGAATTTTAAGGTGGTAATATTGCAGATCCTTAGTAGAAAACAGGTTTTGGAAATTTGTCTTGATAGTCAAACTATGAAAAAGATATTCTAGATACATATTTTAATAATACACCAGATTCTTTGACAGCAGAAATTAATACAATGTAATAATATAAAATATTTCAGGACATTATTAAAAATTATATATGTCGATTTCATTTTAAAATTACCATTAAATTTTAATTTGCATTACATTTTTAAGTCAACTAGTTTTAAGAAGTTCCATAAGACACTTTGAAAATGAGTGTTGAATAAATATGAATTTTTTTAGAGGACACAGACTTCTCCAATGGTTTTGAAAATCGTCTTAAGAATAGTTTTTAGTGTTCGGCATTGTCAATAGTATTAAAATAATTTAAATTGAAATTTGTTAAACTAAAAAATTAACATTGTTATATATTTTAATAAGTTATTAAGTCAAAAATATTTATTTGTAAAAAAATATTTATTTCTTAGTTCTTTCCATTACAGAATGAAATAATATGATATTCTTAGGGAAATAATATTGACGTTTTTCTCTCAATAATGTAGACTGGTATGTACTCTCTCCTCGTTCCATGGTGTGAGCACAAACGGGAAGCACAAAATATATTTTTCTAAACTAGTTTGAAATCTTTTTTTTAAGAACTGGAGTGTACTTTGCATGTATGGCTCTCAGCTGTTTGTTTGTTTTTTAGACAGGATATAGCAGTAACTTCCTACAATTTTAACCCATTTGAAAAATATACTTATTCAAAAAGTCTTAACGGCAGAAGATAAAACCAAGAATCACTGACACATTTATAGCAGGAAATTTGAAAACTTATATTCTTATGGGTTTTTTTGCAAGGAAATTTTTTTTCCCCCAAATGCCTTTTCAAATAACATAGAGCTCATGATAAACAAGATGTATCTTGCAAAAAAGATCACATATTAAGTAGGTAGTTAACCCAAGGTGCAATATTCCCCACCTTTCCTAATTATTTGGAAATACTTTCCAGGGTCAAGGAATAGCTCAGTTATTTATATTTGTATAACGTTTAAGAAACGATAATGTAATTTTAGTTAAGAAATTACTTAAGTGAAATTATATGACTTGTGACTAACACTGTGTGCTTTTGTTTTTAAAAGAAAAAATAGAGTTAAGTACATTGTTGGGATGTATTTATAGCGCATTTTTATTGTTAGGTTATGCTTTTAGAGCTTTAGGAACATTTGAGAACAATAATCAGTGGTGTGTAATGGTATTGTTAGTGAAGTCCTTTCTATTGAATTTTCAAGATGTTGTAAAATGAGATTATGTGAGTAGCACCTCTGGACACTTTTTCCCATCATTGTGTTGGTATCAATCGCTGACTTCCACCATTTCTCCCGGTATTAAATAGAAACACTGTTTCCCACTGCCTTGATTGGAGGGTTTATAATACATGACAGAACTGATAACCCTACTGAGATTAAGCATTGTAACCTTATGAAAACTAAATGAAACCTTCAGCTACGGAGTGTCTCCAAGACAGACATAAGAAGGTATAAGAAATCTTACTTTCATCTCTTGTTTTGACAAAGCACTTCTCTCCCTAAGCATACCCAGAAGGATAGTGAGAAACCCTATGTCTTCTTTCACTTCAGCCACAGTCTAGCAGCCCTTCTACCCACACAGGCAACCTTGTCAGATGCGGATGACAGTGCCTCGCTGCAGAAAGTGTGGTTCATGCTCTTTGTGAGCACGGACAGATCGCCAGCACACACCAGCTCCGTTTCCACTTGGCAGGGCTCGGCAGGGCTGGAAATTGAAATATGTATGAAAAACAGGTGTCTATTCCTGGCTCTGCCCCTGGAGTCGTCTGTAACTGTGGAAAAAGTCTTCTCACACTTGCCTGTTTCCCACACACACACAAAGAAAATGAAAGTTAACAATCGATCACTCACCTTCCTCTGTAAGGATCAGATATTAACGTATCACCTAGTCTCATACATTGAGGGTGGTATACCAGTTCGTGAGGCCTGACTGTTGAGACTAATAGATCTACATCCAGTCACTGGCATTGTAAAGATTTTTGTTACGTTTTTATCATTCTCATTGGTTATGGGCAATCCCCTATGACCGCGAGTACAGAAATGGTATACACTTTCCTCTCCCCAGGTTCTTAGGAAGGCAGCCATCTCAAAGTAATCTTGGAGAGTGCCTTGTTAGCAGAGAACTGCTACCTAGAAATGAATTGTTTTTTAAATCTTTCCACCTCTCATTTATTGCCCTTACTTATGTTGATCCCTCTTTCAAATGCACCCAATCCACCCAGTGTTCTCATTGACTTAGAAGTTTAGTCCCCACCCAACTTCCATGAAGTGCTGCTTGGATTCTGGCTCAGGACTCCCCTTCCCTCTCTCAAAATGTAGGTTTTACAATTCATTTTGAGACAGAAATATCAGCTGACCCATTGGAAAGAATGTAAGCTGAGGTTGGAGTAGCTGGTGACAACTTAATGCTTAATGTCACCTTAGTCCAAGTCACCATTGTCTCTCACCTGAAATATTTCAAATGTCTCCTAAATTTCATTCCAAGGTCATTCTAACCCCATTTTCCACATTGCAGCTAGAGCAATTTTTCCAACCAGTTCTGATCATGTCACCATGTTTAAAACAAGACTTATCAAGACTTATCCACACAGTCTGGGTCTTGGCAACCTCTCCGGCCTCATCATATACCACTTTGCTCCTTGCTCTCAGTGCTCCAACCATAGAGTTTACCTTCAAAAATGGAAATTTACCAAGTTTTCTATCCCCTCAGGACCTACGTACTTGCTACTTCCTGTACCAGGAACACTTTTGTTCTACCACCCTTAGGCTAGATAACTTCAACTTAGCCTTTACATTTTAAATTAAGTATTATGTTTTCAGGGAGGTCACCCCCGTGAATGTTTGCTCCCATGGCACACAGTTACCACTCTTGCAACTTTCAGCTCAGTTGAATTCATTAGTTCAATGTCTGTCTTTCCCACCAGAGTATAAAATCAATGAGGACAACTGCTAATGTCAAATGAGGACAGTGCTTGACATAAAATATAACTCAGTATATATTGTGGAGAAAATGAATTGTTGGAAAGATTTAGATCTAATACCAGGCATTCTGAAGATGTGAAATTCTAATTTCCTTACATTTTCAGAGAATGAAAACTTCACATGTCTTAAAAACCCAAAACGTAATTAGAGAAAGCAAGACCCTTTATGAAAACTTCTAAAATCAAAAGTATACTTTAAAAAGTGTTAGGTTATTTCTCCAAGGATGAAAAGCAATAAAAAATTTTATGTAGGTTACGTTTGGTATAACTAAACATTGGTATAAAGACATGTCAGACAAGCAGGAAAAATAACAGATTTTAATTCTTTCAGGAAATTTGTATATCAAGTACCTAATATATGCCAGGAACTATTCTAGATATTTTAGATACAGGGTGAAAAAAATAGAAAATAATTCTTGCCCTCCGGGAGTTTATATTCTGGTAGAATAACATTGTTAATCAAATATACAAAAATAGGAAAAAAATGAAAACAATGAGGTGTTCACCCAGACTTGATCAAAATTTTAAAACTTAAATATTTCTAAAGTTGACCTATGAAACATTAATGTTTTCTCTCCTATCCATTAATCTCCTAGGGAATCTTCTAGTTATTGCATCGAGACACAAGGAAAAGACTTTAAATAAATGTTGAAACACAGGTAGATGTAATTTCTTTGTAGATTTGCCAATTCAGAGATTTATGTCTAAATAAATTATGTAAATATTATTTGAATTTGGATAACAAACATTTCAAAGCAACAAAAATGCTAAGATCCTCATGCATCACACACTAAATAATTCTATCCAAAGGTTTACAAAGAATAAGTTAATTTTAGTGACGCTGCCCTTCTTCATTTCCTCTAACACCCAGCTGGGTAGCAGAGAGATTATGGCGAGAACAAGATGCCTACCAGTCTCCAGATCAGATTGGTCATGGGGATACGTGAGAATCTAGATGCCAAGAGTTGAAAAGAAACCTTGGAAAATGAGTTGATACGATATCTCTTTTAATCCCTTTTGTTTTAATTCCAAGAGATTCTATGTTGGTTGCAAGGCAAACAATAGACTCTGTAAGAGCAGAGTTCACAGTACAATAGGTGCTCCAAAATGGATGTCAATGCAAAAGGAAATTGGGGCACTTAGAAAACAGAATGTTGCCTTTCGTCTTAAAATCCAAGCCAAACTTAATTCAGAGAAGACAATTCTGAATTTAATAGAGGTCTGTGGCTTCTGTCATTGGTTTACTCAGAACCCACAAATGTGTCCAACAGAGATCATCAGTGCAATATCTGATAACACTAAGAAGTCAATAATTCATTCATTCATTCATTTGACAAATATGTATTTTTTTAATAAATTTATTTATTTATTTATTTTTAGCTGCATTGCGTCTTTGCTGCTGTGCGAGGGCTTTCTCTAGTTGCGGCAAGCAGGGGCTACTCTTCGTTGTGGTGCGCGGGCTTCTCATTGTGGTGGTTTCTCTTGTTGCGAAGCACGGGCTCTAGGCACGTGGGCTTCAGTAGTTGTGGTATGTGGACTCAGTAGTTGTGGCTCGTGGGCTCCAGAGCACAGGGTCAGTAGTTTTGGCGCATGGGCTTAGTTGCTCTGCGACACGTGGGATCTTCCCAGACCAGGGCTCAGACCCATGTGCCCTGCATTGGCAGGCAGATTCTTAACCACTGCGCCACCAGGGAAGTCCGACAAATATGTATTGATGCCTACTGTATATCAGGTACAGTTTTAGACACTGAGGATAAAGAATGGAATAAAACAAATTCTGCCCTTACACAGAGTACAATCTAGTGTGGAAGATAAACATAGAGCAAATAAATTTGTGTCTAGTATAGTGTCAGATAGTGACAGTGCTATGAAAGAAAATGTAACAATGTAAGGAGGTAGAGAATACTGGGAAGTGGTCTTTAGGATAAGATGGGAAGATATGACTTGTCTGTTAAGGTGACATTTGTGCTAGAGAGGAGTGAGCCGGGAGAAGCCTGTCCAGAGGGGAGTGTGGAGAGGGAGCTGGGGTCCAGATAATGAGGGCACTATGGACCATGACAGGATATAGTGGTGGCTTGGAGAAGAGTAATAGGAGGTGGTGAAAGTAGTCAGATTCTGGAGAAAGAGAGAGAGGGAGAGGAGAGGGAGAGGGAGAGGTGACACTATCTATCCATCATCTACCTATCTATCTATCTATCATCTATCTATCTATCTATCATCTACTCAGGCTCACAAATAGAATCTTGGTGCTAGATCACCAGTCAGCATTGAAAACCCCATCAAGGATGATAAAGAGAGCACCAGTGATACTTGACTTGTAGTCCTGGTGCAATTGTTAAAATGTTCATTGGTAGTGACCTTGGAACTGTGCTTCCTGATAACAGTGTCAGTGATAGAAACCAAAATAATAACATAAGCAAGTTGGGAACAATTATTATAATGAGCACCAAGTTTGGTGAGGCAGGTGAGAGGGCATCTAATAGTTATTGAAACGCTTTCTTTTGACCTTTTGCAAGTGAATGCTGGAAGCTCAGGTCTAGAAACTGGGCAAAGCATGGATCCTGGAGGATGATGATGGACAATTAAAAACTCAACCAAGTAGTAGCCTTACTTGTAGCTGCTATGCCTGATATGGTATCTTTGCTAAAGCAGATTAATAAAGCCTCAGGTACATTGAATATGGCCACTGACCTGGTGAAGTGCATTCTTTTCTAATTATATCAGAATGGAAGATCAGGAACAGTTCATATTCACTTGAGACAGACAACAGTGTATATGTGTTATTTTGTCCTCGGGGTTAACTCTTACCCCCTGTCAGAGGATCATCCAAAAACCTTCACCATATAGATAATCTGCAGAAAATCACATTGGTAAAACTTATCGATGATGTCATGTTCATTAGACAGAATGATCAAGAAGTGGCAAGTATATTGGAGATCTTGATAAGACACACGCATTCCAGGTTAGAAATTAACCCAACGAAAATTAGGAGATTGGCCAGTCAGTGAAGATCTTTGAGATGCAGTGATCTGGGACACATCAGAACTTCCCATCAGGTGGATTCATGGATAGGTTAACTCAGACGGTTTATGCAGGCCAAAAATACACGACAACTGTTCTACTGCCTCACTAATAGGTAGTACTGAAAAGCAGTGGTGATAGGAAATTCTCTTAATGAGAACTGGGCGTAAACTCAGTTATCCTGTTCACCAGGTCACCCACTTTGTATAAAAAAATAAGTAGTTCAGGTTAGAATGTATACAGCCTTGTAACTAATTTGACTGGTTATTCTGGACCCTGATGGAGAAAGATTGGCAGGTGAGGGACAGGGAAGTTTAGGAAAAAGGAATATGGATAGATTAATGTGAGTGGTCATGAAGTATGAAGATCTTTGTATCACATAATGTCTCTCACAAGACAGCAGCTGCCAGAGAAGAGGCCTTAAACAACAAAATAGAAAAAATGACTCAGTTAGTTGACATCACCCTTCTTGTCACTGGCAGCCTCCATTCTTGCACAGTACATGCAAGAATGGGAGGAATGGAGATTCTGCACAGGACCAAAAGCACAAGCTCTCCCTCACTGAAGCCGATCTAGCTACACCTGCTGCCAAATGTCCAAACAGTCATCATTGGAGAATAATATTGAGTCCTCTATATCAGGGGTCCCCAACCCCCGGGCCACGGACACTTACTGGTCCACGGCCTGTTAGGAACCAGGCCACACAGCAGGAGGTGAGTGGTGGGCGAGTGAGCAAAATTTCTCCCCATCGCTCCCCGTCGCTCAGCATTACCACCTGAACCATCCCCCACCCCCAGTCCATAGAATTTATTTATTTATTTCGTCTTCCACGAAACTGGTCCCTGGTGCCAAAAAGGTTGGGACCTCTGCTCTATATGGTACCATATTTCAAGGAGAACAATTTTGGAGGAGTTGATGATAGTATTTGACCACTTCTACCTATATTCAACATATATTCTAAGTATAGATTTGCCTTTTTTGCTTGAGGCCCTCAACTAGCACCATTAGCTGAGGGTGTGCAGAGTTTCACTACTAGCACAGGATCCTACACAACACTGCGTAAGACCAAGGGAACCTCTACAGCAAAAGAAGTGCAGCGCTGGGCACAAGACAATGGGATCCACTGGGCATGTCTCATGACACACCACCTAGCTGGCCTGATAGGATGATGGAAGAGTGTAGTTGAGGGACCAGCTTGGAAATGATACATTCATTGCATAGAATACCTGAGTCCAAGATCCAAGGAGTAGAAATAAGAGTGGTCCCACTACCATGATTCTCATTGACTTGGGGAATTTGTACTTTCCATACATGCAGGTTTAGAGGCCCTGATTCCCAGAGGGAAGTGCTTTCACCAGGAAATGTTATATTAAACTTTAAGCCACAGCTGCTGCCTACTGACTTTGGGCTTATCATGTCAAGAGACCAGCAGCAAGGAAAGAGATGACTAGGCTAGTAGGGATAATTAATCCTGATCAGCAGGGCAGGGAGAGTTGCCATCACACACAGGAGGCAGGGAAGAATATGTTTGGTACTCATGTGAGCTACCTGGGTGTCTCTTGACACTTGTTCACCAATTTTGATGGTAAATGGAGAAATGAAGTAGCACAGGTAGAGAAAGTCATGTTGACCATGTGATCAGACCGCTGAGAGATGAGAGTCTGGGTCATCCTCACAAGGTAAGTCACCTAGAACAGCATATGGACTAACCAAGGGAATTTTAAAATGAGTGATAGAGGTGGGAGATAATGAATATCTGTTGCAACCTCAATATCAGCTATAGCAGTAGCAGCTGCAGTCCATCTTGCTAACATTTTTCTTTTAAGTTTCTCCATGAAAATATGTCCATCAGGATCATCTCCCAGAAAGTGGATCTGAGCTATGCCAAGAATGGTCTCTATGGATGCTGGGATGTGCTATGCATATTTTCTTTCCCACGTCAATATTAGTCATTCAGCCTGTCAGCTATTGAAAATTGCCCTCAGATGAGAGGAGTCACCTTATCCAAGACCATGTTCCCTTCCCGGAACCAGCCCTCCTCCAATGACTTGTTGATGCTGGATATATGGGACCAGCCCCTTGACACAATTTGGGACAACTCTAAAGGCCATCTCAGCTCCAAAGCACTCCACAAAGTGGGCTGAGATCTTCATTGTAATTGCATCACAGTTCCACTTCTCTCTCCCCTCTCCAGTCCTACCTCCTTCACTCCCAATGGTATTGATTCCAAATACATTCCCTAATAAATTTCCTGCACACAAATCTCCATTCCAAAGTCTTTCTCAATATCCCAACCTACACCACAGGATGAGGTATTAATTATTATTATTAGGCACTTAGTATATGTTAATTTAATTTCCCTCCCACCCCCAAATCCGTAAGGTTTATATCCCATTACAGTTGAGGAAAGTGAGATTTAGAGAAGTTAAATACCTCAGCCAATATCACACCATCTATAACTGGTGGAGTCAGGGTCTGAACCAGGTCAGCAAACTTCTCAAGCCTATGCAAAGTTTTATGAATGGCTGATTATTGTTGTCAGAGGCAATCGCATGAACAAAGATATAGAAAGGTAGATGATGAATTAGATAGATAGATAGATAGATAGATAGATAGATAGATAGATAGGCAGATAGATATAGATGAATTGTACAGAGTATTTCATTAAAGGTAGTAGTGAATGGTGGCTGGTGGTTGGGGACAGGAGGAGATATAGGAGGAAATAAATCCGAAAAAGAAGAGTTCAAGTTGGGATAAGGCAAGAATTCCACAGCAGACATGGGCTTACTCCAAAATTGAAACAATTCTGTAAAATTCTCAAATGATACTCTCATCTCCCCAAAGAAAAAGCAATATGGCTTCTTGACAAGGCGAAAGCTAATGGAAAATTTACATTTGCCCCCTTAATTCTGTTATATCTTTGCCCAGTATGAGAAAAGACAGGGGTGGAGGGAGAAGTGGATGGCAACAGCATAAAAAGAAATCCCAGACGCCCCTCTCCAGGGCTTCTGGGGCGAAAATGCCAGTTGTGGAATGCTGCACTCCCACCCTCCTGTGTTTATTCAGCCCTGGGGCTGAGGTTTGCCTTGGAGTTGTAACCTTTATAAGGGGTTTGCTTAATGACAGAATTATTCAGCTGCATACCTCACCCCAATTAGAAAAAGGCTGTTTGGATTCTAATTGGCCTTGACACAAGTCTGCTTAAAGAGATTCCCCAAGAATTATAGAGCTACTTTCAGAGTTTGACTTGGCCAGGAGTATGAAATGTAACACGGTTTTTTGAATTTTCTGCACTTACCATGAAACGACCAAGCCACAGGTATCAAACATGCTTTGTTTTTGTGTTATAATCACATTACAAATTGAACATTTCCACATGTGCAAGTTGGAAAATCTAAAATGAATGATTATGAAGATTGTAATTACATGTATCAGGTATATATGGCCTACATATTTTCACTCACACAAGAGTGTATTTTCTCAAGTCCCTAGACATCCACGTATAGTGTGTTTATAGGATGGAAAACCATCATCCTATATATATAAACCAAAAATGTATATTTTTAAACAGTTATCGCCAGGTCAGGTGATAAGTTGACATAATATTTGGAAGGTGCAAATACCAGGAAGGGATAGAGATTCCTAAGTTAACCATGAGGAAATGACTAACAATAATAGGTTGAAATCAAGAAGAATATAACTTGGACTAAATATCAAGAGGAGAAAAAAATCAGCTTCCTGGCTACAATAACTGTTAGGCTATGAAATAATTCCTAAGGGAAGTGGAGACCTCTTCCTTATGCTGGACTTTGGAAATGAGTCCCTTATAGTAAGCCGTTTTGCTTTGGGGAGAGGAAGGAGATCCTTTCCGTTTCCATTTTCTGTGACCTGATGTTAAGGAAAAATCTCAGAAATAATCATGTAATAACCCATTAAATGTTCACCAAACCACCTCTGAGCAAGGTCCTGCATTTACCTTGTAGTGAACATTATGTCTCCTGTTCCTTTAGAGCCAAGAAAAATCCAAATCCTATAGTCAGGCAGTTTGTAGCAACCTGGAATTTTTTTTTTTTTTCCAAACTTAGCTTGGTCTTGACGGCCACTTGGTGGTCTTTCACTCCTCTCTAAGCACCTCTCCCTGCTACTGCAATGGAGATTTTTCTAAGAAAAGCAACCGTATTCATCAAGGTTTCTCTCTTCAGCGCCCTCTCAACCTCAACTACCTTTTCTCCACAGAGACGGGTTCCCAGTTTGCAGAGAAAATGAAAGCATAAAGCATGAGCACTCTCAAACTCCCTCTCCACCTACAAATTACCTTGGATCCATAATTCCTCTCTCTTCCTGTGGAGGCCAAGGCCCTCCTTTGGTCCCTGCTCTGTGCTACATCCTGACCCCTATTATCTCCTACAGAGACTTGATCTGTCAGTCACTCAGTCTCTTCAAGCTCTCAACTATTCCCCCAAGGTTAGTTTCTTCCCCCAAGCATGTAAATATGCTTTTGCTCACCCATTATTTTGGGAAGTGCTTCTCCAGTCAGCTCTCTAAAGGGCAGACCACCCCGGTTGCTGGGCACACCCCAAGGGGTAGCCGTAAGGGGGATGGTGGCAGGGAAAGAGGTATGGATGGAATTTGGACTTACAGGCTGGGGCTGCACTTATGTTATGTATGCAGGATTCCTCACTGTATGGAGGTTATGGGGTGGGAGCAAAAAAGGGCTCTTGCAGGCTGAGGTTGACCTCTCCAAGCTACCACAAGCCAGAGCAGAACCCTGAGGAATCAAAGAGCTCAAAAGTCAAGGCTGGTCTTCCAGATGGTTATACAGGTATATTTGTCAAGTTAGAATGGTAGAACATCTTTAACAGTTTTGTTCTATTGGTTCACAGATAGATATTAGACATACAGTATGTTTGCCTCCACTGATACTCTTGCTTGGACCCTGTTAATATAAAGGGTGTCCTGCCTCAAGCTACTGTAAGCTGGCTTCCGGTATTTACCATTCTCTAGAAACACTTATTGTTAGAGTCATCAATGATCCTTTTCCGGTTCTTTCCATTTGACACTATTGGCCAATCGCTCCTCCAGACTGTCCTCCCTTAGAATACCACAGTTGTCTCCAGTTCTCCTCCTTCCTCTCTGCCCTTTCATATTGGTCTTTCATGGGTGCTTAGTCCATCATCAGTCATCTAAATAGTAATATTTCCCAGAATTCTGTCCTTATTTCCTTCTCATTCTACATTCTCTCCTATTGTTTATAGATTTTTACTACCAAATCTATAATTTACCTCAACTGATCTCAGCCAAGACCCATTTTCCTATACCCAGACAATTCTTTTCATTGGGCAATACCATCTTAATGTCCACATGCACTGCAGGCTCAAAATGGCCAAAATTAAACTAGTTATTCACTCTGCACCTCCCCCCCCTTCACACACGTTCCTCCTATTACATTCTTCACTTCTACAAATGGCCCTACCTTCTCCCTAGTTGCCCAAACAAAAATCTGGAACTTATTCTTGAGTATGATTTTCCCTCTATCTCATATCTAGTCCTTCACCAGCTGCTGTTGACACTACTTCTTAAACCCCAACTGACTTCCAGTTCCTCCCCTTCATCCTTCCAGACAGTTCTTAAGACATGTTTAGTTTTTAATACACATCCACAATTTCTCCCATAGATTATTATAACACCTCCCAAATTCAGTCTTTATCATGTTATAGGATGAGATCCATTAGTGGTTATGAAATCCTTGCAATGGATCATGACCAGCACTTTTTAAAAAATGGAATAAATAGAAGAGAAGAGAAGAGAAGAAAAAATATGAGAGTGAAGTGCATGAGTTAAAGGCAAGGGCTGTTTATTGAAACTTTTGATTCATTTATATTTATGCATATACGCATTCATAAGTACAGATATATGTATTGTATGCATTACCTGGTATGGATTCTGACAGCAATTCCAGGGTGTGTGTTTGGGGGTGGGGGGAGGTTTTCCTACACATCCAAGCGACCAACACCAATCCAACACCAGCTGGGTGTCCTACAGTTCAGCTTAATTCTGACCCAGATTTAGCATCAGTTTCCACAGGTTAAAAGTTCAGTCCAAAAGGAGTGCTCCCTACCCCCACTTCAGGTTGTTTCCTGCGCTTCTGACCAACTGACTACACATCAGAGATTCTAACCGCCCCTCCTCAGGTTCCATTAATTTGCTAGAGCCTCTCACAGAACTCAGAGGAACATTTTATTTACTAGATCACTGTTTTATTACAAAAGGCTAGAACTCAGGAACAGCCAGATGGAAGAGATGCATAAGGTAAAGGATGGTGAAAGGGCACAGAGCTCCCATGTCCTCTTCGAGCTAGCCACTCCTCTCAAATCCCCACGTGCTGTGTTCACCAGCTCGGAAGCTTTCCAAACGCTGTCCTTTGGCGTTTTTAGGGAGGCTTCTTTCTTTAGGCATGATTGATTAAATCACTGGCCACTGCTGATTGCTTCAAACTCCAGCCCTTCTCCCATCCTCAGAAGACAGGGGTGGGAATAAAATTTCCAACCCTTTAATCACATGGTTGGCTCCAGTAGCAACCAGCCTCCATCCTCAGGTGCGGTCCAAACTTAGTCACCTCATGAACATAACAACATACATTTATTGGCTCTCATCACTTAGGAAATTCCAAGAGTTTTTAAAGCTCTGTGCCAGAATTGGAGATGAAGACCAAATATATATTTCTTATTATAAATTGCAATACTATCCTTAGATTGCAAATTAAAAATTATGATTTTACTATGGATAACAGTTGCTAAAATTTGAGAACAATTGAACCAATTATTCTCTCAGTTTCCAGTCCTGCCCATTGCAGCCTTTTCTCCTAAAGTGAGCTTTCTATGTTCTAAATTTGATCACATTCTGGCTAAACTCGTCAGTGGCTCCTCATGGTCACCTGCAGTGTAAATCCATAGTCATCATGTAGCTTTAGGGATTTTTAGTCATCTGGATTCTCCAGCTTCATCTGCTATTCCCTCCCCATATGCATCTCTATCCAAACAGTCCTCTGCAATTCCTTGATCCCAGCATTCTTTCTTGTGGCTCTGGGCTCTTATACTGCTGTTTCTTTTATCCAGAATGTGCTTCCCTCCATTGCCTGCCTCACTGAACTACAATACATACCATGTATGCTTCATGCTACTGGTATCCGTGAAGCATCCCGAGACTTCCTTGGGAAGAATTCTGCGTGTATGCCCACAGATGGTTTCATGGTAGTCAGCAAAATTTCCAAATTTTTTCCTCAGTGCAGGGCAGGGAGACTCAAAGATCCTTCCGTGCTCCACATACAAATTAACATTATGATGTATTTTCTTCCAATGTATATGTTAACTTTTACAAAATTTTAATTACATCATACACAGTTCTGTTTTTGTCATTTTACTTTATCATGGTATCATAAGAATTTTTCCGTGTTATCTGTTTTTTTTTTTTTTAGCACGGCATTATAAATATCTTTAAAATATATTATCAGGTTAGTGATTTGAAAAATAAAGTTGCTGATGGTATGAAGGGCTGATGGGAGTATGAACAGACTAGAACCAGGGAAATCAGTCAGAAGTCTACTCGATCAGCCAGGCAAGAGACAAGAGACGAAGAGGGCTAAAATAATGCAGAGCAAACGAGAAAAAAAGCAGCAAGATGGCATGGAACAGATACAAGAGAACTTAGTGAAGAGGAACTGATGGGCCTCGGTGAAAGATCCCATGTGGCAGATCAGGTGGAGGCAGGTGTTTCTATTAGGTGATGCTCTGAACCAGAACACAGAGGAAACTTCCTGGAGGGAAGTCTTGCAGAGGACAGTGATGAGTTGGCACAAGCAGAACCATTTGACGAGTCTTCAACATACAGACAATAGTTGAAGGATTCAGAGTTTAATAAATTATGGAAAATAAATTAGAGCAAATGTGTAAAGTGAATATTAAATTAGAAGTTTCAATGGTAAGAACTATCAGATTTCAAAAGTTTAGATATAATTTAGAGATTTTAGGGCAAGTCTTACTTCCAGGAAAATGAGTTAATACAAAATAAAATGTCATGCATGGGTCAGCTATGAATAATATTTATATACTCAATATAAAATATATTCATTATCATAATTTTTAAACACAATGTTTTTGAGCTATTTAGTAATTGGTATATAACCATGCTGGGGAGCTAGGAGGAAGGAGTATGGAGGGATTATGTAAGACAGTTAAATTCTTATTTTCTATAGCAGGAATCTGAGGATAGTATCTAAAACTGAAACCAATGGATAACTATAATTTATCACATATAAATATAATAAATATATAAATATAAGCATATTATATATTAGCATAGAATATAATAAATACTTATTGCAATATAAGAATGTTATTTATAGATGAGTATTTAAATACCTAAAAGGCTTGAAATTATGTGCATGTGAAAGCAGGAAAAGGGAATCAGACAGGAGGCCAAAGGATTTTTAAAAATATTTCTTATAAGGTATGTAATAATTTGATTTTTAAACTTGATAATAATTAAATAATAAGCTGATTAAGGTAAAAGCCTATATCTATATGTATACATAGGTATACATATATATGTATTTTAATGCACAATTATAAAAGGGGACAAATCATAAGTCCTATCTCAATGAATTATCATAAAGTGAACACTTCCATGTAACCATCACCCAGGTTAAGAAATAGAACATATTAGTACCCCAAAGTTCCTTTTTACGCTCACCACATCATTCACCCTATCCTCCTATAGTGATTCACTATCCTGACTACTTAATTCATAGAATAGTACTACCTAGTCTTTTTAACTTTATATAAATTAAATAACACAGTATGTATTCTTTTGCCTCTTGAAGTAAAAGAAGCTTCTTTTGCTTAAAATTATGTTTAGTGAAATTCATCCATGTTGTTTCATGTAGCTGAACTCTTTCATTTTTAATGCTATGTAGTATTTTCCTGTATACAAATAACAGAGTCGTTGGTATATTTATTCTACTTCTGATCAATACTTGAATAATTTAGTTCGGGGTTACTACGAATGATGCTTCTGTGAACACATTTGTACATGAATTATGGTGCAGATGCGTACATATTTCTGTTCAGTAGCTGGATCCTGTGGCATAGCATATATTCACTTTTCATAGGTGATGTTTAAACAATTTTCCAAAGTAGTTGTACCAATTTATGCTCCAACTAGCAATGTGTGAGAGTTACCATTGCTGTATGTCTTACCAACACTTGGTATTGTCAGTCTTCTTAATTTTAGTAAGTCTAAAGTGTGGGAACGGGTATCTCATTAAGGCTTTCTTTAATTGGTACTCCTTGCTTTTTGATGAAGTTGAATATTTAGATACCATCTTTTGTGAAGTATCTAAGTCTCTTGCCTATTTTCCTATTGAGATTATCTATCTTTTTCTATTGATTAGGAGGAGTTCATTGTGTATTGATTAGTATGAATTCATCATATATTTGGAAGACAAAATGTTCTAACCAATTATACTTTTGGTTAGAATTTTTGCATCCCGTTTAAGGAAGATGTTTTACGTTAAATTCATGAAGATAGCCTTACTGTATGTCATGTCTAATTTTTGTTGTTTAGCTTTTGTTTTTAGACATACAATTCTGCTGGAAATAATTTCATTTTTTGGTATGGTGTGAGGTAAGTGTCAATTCTCCCTGGATCAATTTGTGACCTGAATGAGTCCCAGTTGAAAAACAACAAGTCAATAGGACTTTTTAAAACTAATAAGTTAATTCTAAAATTCCTTAAAAAAAAAAAATCAGTAATAGCTAGCAAATTCTGAAAAAGTTAAACGATTGCATGGGATTGACCCATTAGCTGTGTAGGCTGTGCACTGAACAATTCTGGCATGGGGTAAGGTGGTGGGCATCATTAACCCTATAATTTATGTAAAAAATGGTCCTGAAAAGGAGTTATGTGCAACCTACATGGTTGTACAGAACAGCTTTGACCCTACCATAAAACCTTCTAAAAAGCTATATTGATTAAAACTGTGTTATTGGCCACTCAATAGGTAGACTGATCTCCCAAAATAAAGCAAAATTCATATAGAAATCTAGTACGTGAAAAGGTGACATTTCAAATCAGCTGTAAAAAGATCAATTATTATTAAATGATGTTTAGGAAACTAAAAATAATCTCTACCTTATATCATACAACAAAACAAACTTTAGGCGAAACAAAATATAATTTAAAAATAATCAGAGTGGGAAGCTTCTCTCTACATAAAAGCAAACCAGAAAAGAAAGAAAAGGTTGATGAATTCCACTGCAAAAATAATCTTTGCAAAAGATAAGTTAAAAATTATAATTAATATCACAAATGAAAGGCTGTTTACTTAAATAGAGAGCTCCTTGGAATACAAAACCAATAAATCTAGAGAAATACAGGCAAAGGATAGGAACAGATAACTAAACAGATAACTTACATAAAATATGAAAAAACTAATGGTCTTTAAACACATGGAAAGATTCACACAACCTCACTCATAGTAAAGAAATACACTATGTTTTATCACTTTAGATTGACAAAGCTATCAGATTATTTGTTACTTTGATATGCAGAAACAAGCACTCTCACACAATGATGATGACAACTCTTTAGAGATTAATTTAATGCCCACACTTTTTGACCTTGCATTTCTA
Source organism: Eschrichtius robustus (assembly GCF_028021215.1). Lineage (NCBI taxonomy): Eukaryota > Metazoa > Chordata > Mammalia > Artiodactyla > Eschrichtiidae > Eschrichtius > Eschrichtius robustus. Next base: position 49,208,076 of record NC_090829.1, read on the forward strand.
TGACTCCTTACGAGGATATTCATTAAAGTAGTTTCCAGTAGTAAAATATTGGAAACACCCCTAAATGGTCATTGATAGGTGATTAGGTAGTCAAATTATGGTACAGTGGAATATTATGTACTTGAAAAAGGAGAAGAGAAGGCAGGAGGGGAGAATGAGAAAAAGAAGAAGATAACTTTATTTGAATTTAGATGCAATGATTTTTAAGAAAAATTAAGTTAAAAAAATCCATATAGTGTTCGACCATCTATGAAATAAAAGGACTAATATGCATGTCTTCTGGAGAGATATACAAGAATCGTACAACAGGATTTGCATTTGTGAAGCGGAACCAGGTTGCTGGGGTATAAGCGAAGAAAGAAAATTTATTTTTTACTTTGCTCCCTTTTATAATTTTTAAATTTTTACCAAGAGCAGATATTGCCTATGCAAAAAGACGAATAAAATAACAATAAAAATTAAAAAGAACAAAACCAGAAAGGATTATAATAACACATGAATTTTGCACCAAAAGCTTCATGTGTAACAATATTTGCAACCTTCTTTCCCACTATGTGATAGTTATTACTATTCCCCCATGGTCCTGCATTAATAGCAAAGCTGTAATCCTTATCCCAGTGTGTCTGGTTCCAACCATGAACTTTTTCCACTGTGCTTTCTCTTGCTATGACGTATTTTACTGGGATTCTCTTTAAAGCCAACTTGCTGGTGCCATACCCCACTAGTCAACTTCTAATCCATCCATCTTTTCACTTGCCCCTCTGAATTCCCTCTCTGCCCCCTTACGCTCACACAAACTCAACTCGTGTACATACAGAAATGACTTTATTTGGAAAGCAACCACCTACCGTGAAGTGACCCAGAACCTTACACTGTTCCATGGATAATTGTAGGAAACCAACAAATAGTTTTCATGCTCAAGACATATGTGAATAATTGGTCAAAGCTAAGTGGCATCCATCCTACTCTGCATAGCTGGACTGTTCATGCAACCCTCAACCCTTGCATTCCTCTGCAAACTGTTCTGTTTACACAGGCAAAATTCTAAGCACATGGATATATCTTAGGTTGTCTTCATGATCAGATTCCAAATGTTCAAAAGACAAGGAGAAGGATAAAGTGCTTGTAAAAAAATGTAATTGCTGGTTAATCAATGGGAAGGCAAAATAGCATCCCTTGCCACCAGGATAAAAGAGTGATTGAGTTCATAGCCTTTGGAGACAGATACAGCTGGGTGTGTTCCCAGATCTTTTATTAAGCTGCTGTGCAATCCTGGGTAAGTTTCTTAACTGCTTTAGCTTCAGTTTTCCAGATGATAAAATGGGAATAATAACATTAACTCATTGGTAGGATCGTTGTAACAAAAGAAATAAAAACATTATCTTCAGTGCTAGATACATACTAAGGATTCAATAAATAATAATTATTGTTTAGGTACTATTTGAATATCCCACAAGCCAAACCATCAGCAAGTCCTTATTGGCTCTCCCTCTACAACCTGACCCAAATGAGACACTTTTTCGCCTCCTCTGCTGCTGGTTCCCTGGGTTATCTGATCTCCCCTATTCCATTCTTTCACCACATATCTCAGGGTGTCTGAGGATATTAACACACTTCTCCCTCTCCCTTCTACACAGTTCACCCAGATTATTCATGGAGGACCTCTTTCCAACATGAGGTCTCTATGGGGATGTCACCCTACCAAGATAGGCTTGCCTCAGCCAAGTACCATTTTGTTTTGTGTATTGTTAAAGGAATATTTGCCCTTCAAAATACGCTTGTGCTACATTGCATAATATCATAGAGCTCTAAAATAAGACCCACTAAAATGTTTTGATTGTATGCTGAGCAATTGCCATCTTCACATGTTTTTCTCTCACCATCATAGAGCCAAGTATTTTCTATCATTTTTTTGAGAAAGGAACAAAGGATCAAAGAATTTTCATATTTTTTCCAGCATATTTTAAGAAATTGTTCTCTTTTAGTGATTCTTAACTTTTTCATCATAATCAAGAAGAAAGTCTCAAATTAGAACTAAGATTTCTCTAACATCATTCTAACACTTCCTAATATCCCCCTTTTTCCAATAAAGCACAAATAGACAAAGAGATCACAGTCTTAAGTGGGCAACAGTGTTGTACTAATCAGTATAGGTCAGGTTTTGCTGTGGGTGAAAACACACTCAAGGTCTCAGTGCCTGAACTGAACAAAACTATATTTCTTATTCACCATTCATATCTCAATGGGTTGGTGTTCAGGGTGGAAGCAAGTCTATGCCGTCACCACTCAGATAACAGGGCTGAGGGTACCATCTTATAGCTGCATCATCTGGGACCTGCAGCTTTCTTCCTTGTCACATCAGAGGAAGGGAATGAAGAGAACTGTGTAGTGTCAATTAAATTATTTGGCCTAAGAGTGCTACGTGTCACTAACCCTTACAGTCTTTTAGACAGAACTAGTCACATTGACCTCCCTAACCGGAACATGTGCTTTTCAATACACCCAGAGAGTAGTAACGTTGACTACAAGCATCTCCCTAGAATCTAGTAATATTGCTGTAGTTTTTCATTGTATTTATTTTTATTACTAAGTGATATTTATGAAAAGTAGGTTTCTATGTATATGTTCTTTTAAGGTAAAATTATCAATGTATAAAAAATAAATCAAGAAAAAGAAAGTTAAACTAAGCAATGACTCAAGTGGTATACAGATATAGCAAAAATTGTGGTGATAGTTAAATTGTTAAAATTGGGAATAGCTGTTCTTGCATGAGGTCACACAGCTAGTTTGTGACAAAAATGATAGAATTCCAGGTCTCTGACTCCACCACCATGCCCTCCCCATATTGCTGTTGCTTTTCCGAGAACTGTGGCAGACAATCAAGCCTATGTGATAATCCTAAATCTCTTCCAAATGTGAACATATGAAAGAGAGAAATTCTACTTTCTCTAATTATTCTTTATATATATATATATATCTTTGGATGGCATTTTAAGAAAAAAAATGAAGGGCAACTGCTTTTTAGTCAACTTAAAAATTTTTTGGACTTATTGGAAGAATTTGGAGAGGAAATTATTGATTTCAAGTAATGAAAGAACAGTAAAAAAAAAAGTCACCCATTTACTAGTTTAAATAACAGTAGACACTAAATTAGTAAAGACCATATTAAAGATATTCAGAGCTAAACAATTTAAATCTTTATCTTTTAGCCCCTATATTTTGCTCAAGAGGTTTACAAAGCCACAGAGCTAAATGAATCTCCCTATTTATACTGTCACATAGATTTGCTTATCAAAAATTCTTCACTGAGATTTCCAATTTATCCTTCTGTTATTTTTTAAATCTGTCAGTTGAAGACCTTAATCCTTACTTTTGTCTTTAGCAAATGAATTTTGATGAAAGAATTGGTCCTTGACAAAAACAAAGCAACGCAAAGCAAAACAAAAAAATCTGCACTCATTTCTCCTTGTTACAACACATTTTCCCATCCCAGGTCAACAGAACCAGATCTGGATTGCAGCTACCATCTTTTGCTTCATAAGCCCCAGTCTTGCCCATTCAGAGAGTACTTCAAATCTGTCTCCTTACTGTCCGTCTTCACCCTACTCTGACCTCTTCAAAAAATATGGCCTCTCCTTGCTACCACAGAGAAAAGGCCGATCGGATTCACTAATTCAAAATAATGCTGACTGAAATCACTTAATATGTCACCCCTCCTAGAATAATCCATTATTATTTTAAGTGAGGAGAATGTGACTGCCACAGACCAGGATGACTTCAATGCTGGTGGTGAGGAGATCTTTTTTGACAAGGTCATGACACTAACTGGCCTCCTGCTATCTTTGTTAACTCTGCTTCTTTGGGGGACTCTCTGATTCTTTGTTCTCCTGATTTATTTATCCTGTTTTAGAGATGCTGCTAAAAAGAGATGATTGGAAAAAGCCAAAATTTTATCTTGCAGAGAAATAATGCAGAGGAAGTATTAAAAGTCAGCTTTGCCTTCTGAGATGTCAAATTGGGATAGGGTTTTTAAACAAGATGCCTTTGACCACTTCTTTCTTGATTATATGAGCTCGATACCATTCAGCTAGTTAGTCAAATGGGCCCCATTTCTGATGAGCAGTCAGAACTTGAAACTGAAATGAAATCGACACGAATCTACATGCGAGAAGCGGCTACCGTAACTCTATTCCTATAATATGTACAATTAGTGTGTTGCATTAAAGACATGTTTCCCTTTCTTTATGTTGAACATAAAAACACGGTCTAGCACTTATGTCGTTGGTGTTGATTTAGGCACATTCAGAGGTACTCTAACCCCTGAACTCACTATAGAAACCCTTGACCCCAGCTCTCTCATGGAACACTAGAATTGCACCCCACTCCACTCATACCCCACTCCTCACCCTGAGAATGGTTCACAGGGAAGTGGTCCAGAAAGCAGAAACTTGAGTTTGGACTCCACATCAGCTCTGTGACCTTGGACCTTGGACAAAACCATCACTGTTCTTTCTAGAGCTCACTGTTGTCACTTACAGAATGAGCAGTTTGGCCCCATCCAACACTCACAGTTGATGATCTGAAGCATATACATCACTTCCTCAGACAAAACCTCTTTTTTGTTCTCTTTTGTCCTGTTTAATAATTTGGAAGAACCTTTTTGTTTGTTTTTATAATGTTTTTCTTATTTAAAAATTAATGCATGTTTATTTTTAGATAAAGTAAAAATGTAGATAAGCAAAAAGAAGAAAACAAGTGAAATTCACGCAAAATCCTACTAACCAGTAAAATGTTACAGTATATAACCTCCAGTCATTTGTAACGTGATTGTTTGGCTAATAATACGTTGAGATTATCTGTCCATGTACTTAACCATGGTCATGCAGACATAGCACAGTTTATTTCACCAAGTCTCTTTTGTTTGACTTCTATGCTGATAAAATTTTTAATTGTTATTAATGTTTAATGAACATCCATGGATGCAAATATTAGTGTGTAATGCTAATTAATATCTTAGGATGAATTCTTGGAATTGAGAGTCTCATGCTCATGAGGTATGCTCATAAAAAGAAATACACGTGTTTTTTTTTAACACAAGAGTAATTCATTCTCGTTGAAAGCATTAAAATAAAAGTGTACACTGTAAAAAGTTACTCTCTCCACTCCACTCCTGGAGGTAACCACTGAGAATGGTTTGGAGTCCATCCATTGATTGAATGAAATTTACGGAATAACCACAGTGTGCCGTACTCTGTCCTAGTCACTGGGGACAAAACACTGATCAAAGTACACATAGTTAGTGCGCTCATGGAGCTTAAGAGTTTAGGAGTAAAGATCTTAAATCACCTACAAATATATATACAATGACAAATTGTAATGGGGGCACTGAACACGTAGTAAATGCTTTGATGAGAGGCTACAACAGGACTACTTAATTTACATTAACAGGTGGAGAAGAGTGAGGAGTTATCAGGGGAAGTTTCTCTGAGGAAGTAAGAGATAAGTTAAAATCTGAAGTTAATTTAGCCAACCAAGAACATGGCAACAGGGAGAAGCTGGGGGAGAGGGGTTCTGAACTGAGAAGGAGACAAGGGGAATCATTCCAAGTTCACAGCGTACAATGTGCAAAGTCCGTGGAAGTGGAGTTGAACTTGGTGACCGAAAGTAAAGAACACATGTGAGACAAGCAAGTGGGAACAGACTTGAGAGGTAGGCAAAAACTGGGTCATGGAGGGCCCTGCAGGCCATGATGTGTTGATATCCGTTCTAAAAACGGTGGGAAGTTATTGGAGGATTTTCCTATTAAACTAGTATGTATATCTAGTTTCGGTGGTCCCATGCCAGATACGGTCTGTTGGCACTCAGCACCTTTCCTAGCATTCATCTTTATCACAGGAGCCTGGATGCTTGAAAACCTCACTCCTCAGACTCCCTTGCCAGCTGGTTTCCAGTGACGTGCAATGGAAGGCATTGGTGGGAGGTTAGAAGGCAGCAGGAAGGGAGATTCCAGCAGCAGCAGCCCTGGCTCCACAACTCCATGGTGAGGGTCACAGGCCACTTCCTAGTCTGATTTACATCCTTTTCTTCCTTTTGCTCTTTCAGCCCTTCCAAAGCTTTCAATGTTGTGTTAGTTTCTTCTGTACAGCAAATTGAATCAGCTATACATATACATATATCCCCTCTTTTTTGGATTGCCTTCCCATTTAGGTCACCACAAAGCATTAAGTAGCGTTCCCTGTGCTATACAGTAGATTCTCATTAGTTATCTATTTTATACATAGTAGTGTATGTATGTCAAAGCCCTTCCAATGCTTTTGTATGCAACCCTTTGCATTCAGTCCCTCTCTGCTTAAAATATTTAGAGTGGCTTCTGGTTTCCTTTCCAGACACTGGCTTACTGAATGTTTTTTATTGAGACAAATGCTTTAGTTTTTTACTCACCATGATTACTGCATGTGCCCCAAAGAAGTTTGTAAAATACTTTTATGAATCAATTCGCTTTAATTCTCAGTAACACATGGCTACTTGGCTACAGTTTTATTGCCAGTCTTGGTACAGTCATTAGTAGGAGTCATAGTTGAAGCACTTTAAAAAAATATAACAACAATCCTTACTTCAAGAATTCATTGAAGCAATTATTCCTTGGAGGATGGTTAAGTTCTATGGTTTCTGGAACAGTTCTAGTTTTGCATGTGCTATCATGTTATGCCTCTAATTACCCTTGACATTACCAAACCCTGTGTCCTGCCATGAAAATATTGGCTCTCACATATTTGTTTGTTTTCCTATCAATCAGCTGGTGTGGATATTTTTTGTTTTTGACATCCATAATTTATTCCCACTTATTTGGGAGGATTCTCTCATTTTGGCTATATGGGGACTGGCCTTTCCTGCCCCGTACCTTTAGATGAGTTTAATGGTTCTCTTGATCAAGTAGGATTTTAAATAGAGCCATTTTCATGCTCTATCTCTAGAATTTTAATCTAGACCCAGACTGACAAAAAAAAAAGCTAAACATAATGGTAGTTGATTCATCTTGATGATAACAGCCTAAGAGGTGGGTTCCAGCTTTGCCTACCCACTGGTTCTGGGTTATGCTGTAGGCCTGGGTCCCCGGCTTTCCCTTCAATTGTTATGAGCTCTCTTATACACACCAATTAAGAGCTCTCTTAGTTTGCTTCTGTTTGAGTTGAATAGAATTATGTTCTTTCACCTTAAAGAACCACAGAGAGAGAGACTGTATTATTTCTTTTCCTTTTAATTGGAGTAAAAATATACGTAACATAAAATTTATCATCTTAACCATATTAAGTGTACAATTCAGTAGTGGTAAGTGCATTCACATTATTGTGCAACCAATCTCCAGAACTCTTTTCATCTGGCAAAACTGAAATTCTATACCCATTAAACAACAGCTCCCTATTCCTTCCTGCCACCAGACACTGGCAACCACCATTCTACTTTTAGCTCTATGAATCTGACTACTCCAGGGGCCTCAGATGAGTGGAATCTCAGTATTTGTCTTTTCGTGGCTAGTTTATTTCACTTAGCATAATGTCCTCAAAGGTTATCGATGTTGTAGCATGTGTCAGAATTTTCTTCCTTTTTAAGACTGAATAATACTCCATTGTTTGTATATTACACATTTTGTTTATCTAATTCATTCATTGATGGATACTTGAGTTGCTTTTACTTCTTGGCTATTGTGAATAATGTTGCTATGAACATGAGTGTACAAAATCTCTTTGAGATCCTGCTTTCAATTCCTCTTGGATGTATACCCAGAAGTGGAATTGCTAGATCATATGATAATTCTACTTTCAATATTTTCAGGAACTGCCATACTGTTTTCCATAGTGGCTGCACCATTTTACTTTCCCACCAACAGTGCACAGAAGTTCCAATTTCTTTACACTCTTGCCAGCACTTGTTAATTTCTGGATTTTTTTTTTTTTTATAGTTGCCACCCTACATCCTTCTTCTAAATATTTTAAACACTTTCTACATGTTGCACCAAGGACAGTCTCTTGTATTCAGAAATGAGTTATGCAGAATATAATGAACAATTAAATTCTAACCTAAGTCTCTTGGGGGAAGAGCTGGCTGGCTCTCTAAACTCTCTTTGGGGCTCCTGGACCCAGTCTACTAGTTTTTTTCATTTTACTCTTCCCACTTCTCTCCACAATCTTTCCATTAAGAATTCTTTGAACCTGGGGAAAATGAAATGAGTACACATTTTAACTATACTTGCTTTCACATTTGATTTCTCTCATGAGTCTGCTAACCATCTAAAAAGGGTTTAACTCATGCCATGTTACTAATTTCAAAAGTTCTTTTTCAAAAAGGATTAGGAGGAAACTCAAGATACCTGCTAAAAATTTGTAAACAAGATGACTCAGGCCCTTCTCTTATTAAGGAAGCATTTAGGATCTTTTAAAAGCACTGGTGTCATTGGTTCTGACTTGAGATAACATGAATAGAAAAAGCCCGGGAACCAGTGCTTGGCGCTCACCTTTCAAGCTCTTCACAACCAAGACTCAGACGCCTAAATGTCTCCGGGGCACATTTGCATGTCCAACAGCCTTACTCTCTGTGGGCACATAGCCTTGGTTTGGAACAGTCCTTTTTGGAGTTCTTTAGCTGCGCCTGAACCAGGAGTTCTGAGACGCTTGCCTAAGTGTGGGCTAAGGAGGCAGGCACTCCTGGATTCTCAGCCAGCCAGTTCCAAGCAGGGTGACTTTGAAGTAGGTTCTTAAACTCTCTGAGCTCCAGTTTCCTCATCTGTGAAACAGGAATAATACTTCCTGCATGCAGGCTTACTGTGATGATTAATGGAGCTCATGGATATACACATTCCCAGCATGACATTGGCGTAACAGGCAGTTTAAAAAACGAATACCTCATTTTATTTATTCTGTGCAGAAAAAAAAGACTGGTTGATGGTCATTATCTGAAAATAAAAGTGTGAGTGTGCTTATTCTTTGAATGTGTTTTCTTAACTGTCCTTGGATTTTTGGAGAGTTCTCAACAATCAGACTGGATGGCTCATGTTTTCAAAGGGCTGAGTTTTCTTTATAAAAGTTACATATTTGTTCAAGAAACATAATTAGGAGTTTGGGGTTAACAGATACACACTGCTATATATAAAGTAGATAACAAACAAGGACCTAGTATAGCACAGAGAACTATACTCAGTATTTTATAATAACCTATAAGGGAAAAGAATCTGAAAAAGAATATATATGTATATATATACACACACACACACATATGTATAACTGAATCTCTTTGCTGAACACCTGAAATTAACACAGTGTAAATCAACTATACTTCAATAAAAACAATTTAAAAAGAAACATCTCTAACATCTTTTCAAAAAAAAGGTCCATATCCACTTTTATACACTCTAGAACAGATTTCTGTTATATTCTAAAAATTTCTTCTTAGCACAGTGTTTGTGTACGTGTGTATACACACACACACATTCTATTCTCTTATCACCATAAAAATTATGAAGCGCCTGCATGTGTAGAACTTTTGCCAAATATTTCTAAAAATGTATTTTGATTTTCAACATCCACAAAAACCCAGTGCAGTAGCAGGAGAAGCAGGTATTATTACCCTGGTTTCACAGATGAGATTCTGAAAGGTATGTGACTTGCCCGAGACCTCAAAGCCGCTAAAGTAATGGAGCCACAATTCAAACCCAGGCCTTCAGCTTCCAAATCCAATATTGTCTCTACCGCATCTCACGGCCTCCCCACAGGGCCGTGCGGTGGACTGCTGGAGAGATGAATGTAAAAGAAAGCAGAAATGTAAGGCTTGAAAGCCTCTTTGGAATTTGGAGGCACTAAGCATTAGCAAACTACTGAAATGTCATGCTCAGAGTCTAACAAGAATTCAGTAGCGACGGGAGTATTAGAATGGCTTCAGAATTTATAGGTATTTTCTTTAAAACAAAGGAAAATGCACAACACGTTCCCAGTCTCCACTTTCTCGAATGTGTTGTTCTTATATCTCAAACACTAGATTCTTCTTCTCGTCTGTATACACCAGATTTATAGCTTTAGTATATTTTCTCAGCACTTCCTGTGCACACTTTCTATTTAAAAAATCAATATTTATACCCCACATATTTAATTCTTATACTATTGACATTTAGAAAGGATGTGAGGAGGTTTCCCTGTATCTGGCATTTTGACTAAGAATGAATGAATAAACAAACGGAGAAATTAGTCTGGATCTACTTCCATGTGTCATACTTATTTAATATGCAGACCTTGTTAAAACCTCTACAGCTGGCCAAGTTGAAATAACCATATTCTAAAACAGTTGGCATTATATTTAAGGTGCAAAAAAATATTCATAATGGCTCTCCCACCAGAGAATTTATTGTATGGAAATACCACTCCTCACATTCCAACTCTGTGTGTACATATATGAACACACAGAAGCAATTACGTGCATAAAAATTAAAGTACCATAGCTTACACTAGTGAAAAGCAGAAAACATAAATTTTCAACAAAATCTGAATGGTTAAAGACATCATAGTAGATCAAACCTGATGGAATATGGAGCAACTGCTAAATGATTATTTTGAAGAATTTGTAGCAATATGCAGTTTTTGTGGGTTTTTTTGGTAGAGAAAGAAAACTCGAAATCAAATCTGATTCTAACCATGAAAATATGATATTTTGCATGTGGACAAAGACTTAAAATGATCATAGAAAAGTTAAAGGGTGCCCACCACTTTGGGAATCAATTAACAGTATTTGGGTAATTAAAAACAAAAATAAGAAACAGAACGCCTTTTGGCAGGCACTAGGTAAAATCGAGAAGAAAAATTGTAGGTTGCTCTGTCCTAACTAAAACGGGTACCGCAGACATGGGGTGATCCCAAGGACCATGTAGTGTTGCACCTGAGCCCTGACTTTGTACCACATGGAGAAAGTCCAGAGCAATGAGTGGGAGATAGTCCAAGTCCCTCTGGGCCAAGGGCTATCCTTCATGTCATCTCAAAACTATACACACATGCTCTACATTCCATGTATCTATTAGGGCATCAAAGTCCCAGACAGCATATCTTTAAATCATTGGATCCCAAAGGGAAACCAAAATTGCATGAGAAGGGAAAATACCACACTGTGGGAAAAATAACCATTTTTGTAAGTCTTTATTTTTTAGTTGCTCCTCCCATAGTAATGCACTGAAAGGCATAACAGTTTATATTGTACAAAGCATTGGAAGAAAGTACCTCAACTTGCCGATTATTTCAAAATGAGATTACAAACAAAAAGAAAACAAATCTGGTTCCTCGATAAAGGGCAAAATAACTGAATACAGTCTGTTATTTACGTCTCTCTTTTAACATAAGGTCTGGAACACTTCATTTTACAAATAGGATTAACATGAACATAACAACGCACAAGCTTGCAGACAACCAGCATAAAATACGGGGTACAGTTTTTAATCAGAAGAATCATGCTTTCATGAAAGAAATTATAATCGTTTATACAATTGAATCAATTTCAGTATTACAAAAACTAAGTTGCATCTATTCGTATTTAGCTCATTAAGAAGGAAAACAAAACGACAACAAAAAAAGGAATGTTAAGAAAAGCCAAACACCATTTGGCACTCCCATACACAGGTCGAGTCACCTTGGTCCTTGAAATTCAAAAAGGGGTGTGCCTCGGACGTCAGAAAGTAGTGGCTGACTGGAACAGTGCTATTTTAATCAACAAACAATAGTTTGCCAACAAATAAATACATGATACACGCAACACACACAAAAAATTAAACATTAAAAAACAGTGACATGATTGTCTAAAATTAAGATGTTATTACAAGGATTTGGCAAACCTTCTATTAGCGTAGTGGTACAGCGGTACTGGTGATGAACAGGTTACTTCACTGACTTAACCTCTTTGAGCATTGAACAGCCATAGTTTACAATATACACATACCCTTGTTCCCTCGCTTTAAACAATGTACTTAAAGAAGGCAAAAGTTAATGGGAAAAAAATACTCCCTGTTATCAGTTTCTATAATAATCAAGTGTGCATTTCATCCAACTACTTCTGTCTTCGAAGGGTTAAATTACATAAAACTTTAACAAAGCAAGAAAATGAAATCTGTAATTAAAAGCAACTGTTCCCAATCATGTGTCAGGTGATCTTGTACAAAAAGGAATTCAGTTTCTATGGAGTGTTCATTCATATCAATGCTGCCATCTTAACTGCTCCTCTCACCCACCCACTCCCAGGGGCAAGGTGAACGGGAAGACGCTTTCTGCCCAGCAAGTTTTTCATTTTTATTGAATCATTTTAAGTCGCATTGATCCTCCAGAAGTCAGCAGCTGCCTTTGCTGTGCAAAACAAAATATCGAGAATAAATAGTTTCTTTTTCTTTCTTTCTTTCTTTCTTTTTTTTTTTTTTTTTTTTTAATCATTCAGTTTAAGGTCCCCAGACTTTACATGAGTGACCCTTCAGGTTTATAAGGCATTCTGCTCAGCAGTCTTTTAAATAGTCCTATGTGAAAGAGCCATGCTACCGTTGGACTTGGTCCCATTCTGGTCGACCTTGGGAATGTCATACGTGGCTTATGGACTGGATAGCACTGGATTCCGCCGCAGCCCTGGCCATACTGTGCCACACGTTGGAAGAATTGTGGGATGAAGAATGGAGGGACTCCTTGTCGGACAATGACAACATCATAGCATATGCCTGAGGTAAAAAGGAGAGACTCGGTAAATGGCATTTGAAAAACATCACTTTTCATTCGAAGGGTATCTTTGGTGAATGTTACAAAGAGAAGGGACCCTGAGAAAGAGCATCCCTCATGGGTGTGTTTGGAAGAGTGCGGGACATTTTCTTGTGTTATAACGACATGGAGTTACGGCTGGCCTTCATTGCCTCGAGGCCACAAAAGTAACACAGTCTGCAGAACAAAAAATTAATGACCCAACCTAGAATGACAACAGTGCCCCCATTAAGAAACAGGAGTCATCCCCCTCCCCGACCTTAACTATAATAACCATTCATCCACTGTTTATGCACATGTTCAACTCACCCACAATATTACTGAATGCTTACAACTGAAACTGCAAATACAAATAAGAGACAGGCCTGCCTTGACAGCACTGTGGTCCAGAGGAAACAGTCCCACGGACTCCTGCACTGGATAATTGAGAGCACTGAAGGTGAAATGACTCGCCCAGAGTCACTCACCTAGAGGGGAGGAGGCATAAGTAAAACTTATTTCTGCCCAGCTTTGAATGCTTTGTCCATTTCCCCTCCACGCTTGAAGTATTCAATGCTGACACTCAAAGACCTTGAAAGTCGAGGTAAATCAAGTCGGTTCTACCAAAAAATAAAACAAAACACAAGACCCAACAAAGTTCTAACCCCTGTGCTCTGGTATCTGCCAGCATAAGGTGCACAGGGGTGCTCAAAGTCAAAGTCTAAATAACTGTTCAGAGAATCTCCCCATTTGCTGCCAAGTAAAATATTCAAATGAAATGTTTGGTCTTGACTTAGGAGTGAACTTTTCACTGTTGATTTGTTGGTCTCATCCACTGCTAAACTTGCTTGTCAAAATGCTGCTGAAGAGGAATCATTAAAGTCCTGCCAAAGACATTCCACCGTTGGTAAACAAAGACAAAATGCCTCTGTTGTTAAGCAGAATTTCATCTCTGGGAGTCGTGCTGAGACATGTGGCCGGTCTGTGGTTTCTTCCGTAATCATGGCATTCAGTTAGAAAATCTGCTCTCAAAAGACTGATTTTGATTTGCTGGGTGATTGCTCTCAATGTACACATTTGACTTTTATGTATGCTATTTGCCTTCTGGACCTCTACAAAATCTCAGCAGACATGTTACAAATATTTCTTAAGCATCTACTCTATGCCAGGCACTGTGCTATGTCCCAGGGAATCAAGGATAAATAACATAGAGTCTTTGTCCTTTGTAGGGTTTAAAGTGTGGGTGAAGTGAGCATTGAACTTTATTCCAATTACATACCCACATTTAGAGATCAAGATGAACACCATTCTGAAATGGTTTTAACAAAACTCATTCTTTCTTTTTTTTTTTTAACTCATTCTGATATGTGGAAAAATAAAAGGGATTACAAGAAAAATTTTGAAATCCTGAGGTTTTTTTTTTTTTTTAATTTATTTTTGCCTGCGTTGGGTCTTCATTGCGGTGCACGGGCTTTCTCCAGTTGTGGCAAGTGGGGTCTACTCCTCGTTGCGGTGCCTGGGCTTCTCATTGTGGCGGCTTCTCTTGTTGCGGAGCACGGGCTCTAGGCACGTGGGCTTCAGTAGCTGTGGCTGGCGGGCTTAGTTGCTCTGAGGCATGTGGGATCTTCCCAGACCAGGGCTTGAACCCGTGTCCCCTACATTGGCAGGAGGATTCTTAACCAGTGCGCCACCAGGGAAGACCCAAAATCCTGAGTTTTAATCCTGGCTTTTAACCTGCCTCTATTCAGCTAGCTGCGTGACCTTGGGCAAGTTGCTTAATCTTTCAAGCAACTTAATCCCTCATATGAGATGTGGATAATAATAACAAAAACTTACCTCCAATGGCTGTGGAGGAACCACAAGCACTAACTTACATAAAGTGCTTAGCTTAGTGTCCCTGATGTAAACAGTACCTGTTATCATGAAACTAATTTTTGTAGGATAGGGTTTTTCAGGGAAAACTCCATACAGAAGGCAGCCACTGTTGTATTGGTCAACTATTTTGGATTCAATCACTATAAAAATCACAGAGTAAATATATGAGTTTTGAGTAAAGCATCTGAGTCTATTCAGATTCTAGAAAATGATAAATATGGAATGTCTGCCTTTTGGTAATCAAAGGAAATAAACATTTTCATGCACAAGGATCAGTGCCAAGCACATAACTGACAGTTAATGACAACTGAATGAATGAATAAAGTCTCATGAAACAAAGTCAGTTTGCAAAAAGGCATGACCATCTTCAGATTGATATATATATGACATTATCAAGTAACAATAAAAATATGAGCTAAAATTGCAAAATGCAAGTACTTCTTGTGAAGGTAATTGTTAGCCCAGCTGGGCCGAGACTTTATATATCAAAATGCTGGTACTGAAATACATCATTTCCATTATCTTTAAGTTCCCAGGACCCTTTGCTTTCTATCACTGTGACAGTTTCATGAATTTTCAGGTATTGTGCCTTATAATGTCATAATTTGGGGTGGAATAATTAAAAGAAATTTTAGAAAAAGAAAGAAAAGCTGGCTCCCCCACTTTCTCTGATCCACTGGCAAGGAAGAACGGGAAATCAAGAGTCAAAAAAATATATTGGCCACTTCTTACGGCTGTCTCCACGTGAAAATGAGATGTCTACTCTGGCTGGTTTACTTTTAATGTTAGAAAATGAGAAATTCATTTTTATCCTCATTCAATGATAGAGCAGGAAGGGATATTAGACATCTTCTCCACTCACCCCACTTTACAATGAGGAAATGGTACCCATAGTTGTGAAGTGATGTTCTCAAGTTTATGGAGCTAGGCAGCTCCAGAGTTGAGGGTGGGTGCTTTCACTTCAATTCAGAAAGAACATTTATGTTGCCTATCACCATACATGATATCTTAAGACTTTTTATTGACTTTACTGATATTTTCAAATTTGTATTATCCCATTGGAATAATGTTTTCCCCACTTTAGTTGTGATATGACCACATTTGCTGTTAAGACCAGTGCAAAACATCTCATCCAAATAAGAAATTTCCAAATGTAGGAGTTAATATGGTCACATGGTTTGATATGTCAGGCCACCTCTAAAATGAACTCTGGATCAAACAATTAGACCAAAGTGACCAACAGATATAACAACAGAAAGTTTCTTTTTTCTTTCTTTAAAATGGTCCTGAATAAACAACCTGGTTGAGTGCAGATGTCAAGTAGAAAGGACTGACTTCCCTTTTTTGTGAAAAAAGAACTGAAGCTCTGTTCAGTGGTATTTATAGATCCTTAAATGGATTTATTTTGGTTACCATAGTGCTGATAGATTGCTATAGACCTCAGTGAACTTGGGTACCACTCATTCATTCATTCATTCATTCATTCAATAAAAATCGATAGGGTTTATTTCCAGGTTTGCCATTAAGTTGCTACAGACTTTTGGCAATTCATTTCATCTCTGACCCTCTGTTTACTCCTAAATTCTATCATTAGATGACTTGTTTATTAATTATGTACAGTAAGAAACAAAAATAGAGGACAGAATTCACTTTCCAAAAATGCAATTAGGTTGACAAAACTTATAGACACGAAGCATTAGAAAATAATTCTGAAGTAATATACAAATAGGTGCAAGCAAACATTATGGACCATCTATACATAGGTAAGGTAATTGCAAAGGAAAGGGAAGATTATTGGAGGTCAGGGTTTGACACAGAAATTTCTGTGCAGAATCCAGTCATATTAATTGCTGTAGGGGTTGACTATTTTGGATTCGGTCATAGACAAAGATTTGAACGTTTTGAGTAAAGCATCTGAGCCTGCTCAGATTCTAGAACATTGCAAAGAGTATCTGCCTTTGGTGTCAAAGGCACAATGTCATCAGGATGCTATACTGCAGGAAAGTATGTACCTGTGATTTGGACTTTCTGTGTAACGGCTGTTTAAGTTCCTCTGGCACATGGGAAGCACTGAAAGAAGACACCTCAGCTTCAGTATATTGATTATCTTCCATTTTCCTCATTTTGAGGCTATCTGTGAAGTGCCTTATATGATCTAGAGCAGAAAGTCCAGTTTTATATTCTTCCTCTTTATACCTAAAATGAACCAATGGGAAAGCACAGAGGGTTTTTTTTTTCTTTTTCAGTTTGATATCCAACCAAATCACTTTTCATTTGAGTCTATACACTTGTCAAACGTCATATTATATTTGCAGTAGAAAGTAGCCTGCATCAATTCTTGGGTTCTTTAAGAAGCTTACAAATATTCTATCTTATAAATATATTTCTTTTAAGATATTTCATGACTAAAGCAAGAGTATATTTGAGATAAAGAATTAAAGTCAATGACATGGGAAGTCAGCAATGCAGTGGAGACAGAATTCATATGTTTATAATTTCCATTTAAAATAAAGCCAGTTACGATTATACTCGTTTGGCACCAATTATCCATATGAAAATATAATAAAATTCCCATCAATTTAACTATTGGGCTAATTTTTTCCATTTAAATATCTATCATCTATATAGGTTCCAAATATATCAAGTAAAGTGAAATCTATCTCAATAATATTTGAATAATAACACACCAGATAAATTGAATAAATTAGATTATGTTGAAATCTCTATTTTTCTTTTGAGTAGAAATAGGTAGAGTCTAAATAAGTGATTGTGTACTTGTGTAGCTTTCATTTACCCTTCCTTCCTCAGGTTAATCAGAGTTCCACAAATACTGATGTATTTTTATGCTTGCGGATTATGTTGATGGCCACTTTGTTTCCATCTTTAGAAATTAATCCACTGTGTATGCCTTGCTAATTCAAGTTTAGTTTTTATAATTTATTGCTCGCAAATTGCTTATCACCTGGAATAGTGCACTAATGGAAGAACAGAGCAGCAGGAATTGTAACCCTACATGGATCTACTCTTGCTTCTCACCTCATTGGGGACGTCTTGCAACTCATCTCCAGGGCGCTGGTGTCTTCATAGTCATCCTCATGGTTTCCTTCATGTAAATTACTTGTCCCTGGTTCCTTTCCTGTTTTCCCAGTAATATCATTGTCTTCGTCCTCCTCATCTAACAACACCTCGTCTTCCACCTCTTCATCATCCAGTAAGTCTGAATTTTGACTGGTCACCAAAGCCTTTTCATCTTTAAAGTGACTGCCATTCATTCTTTCAAAAGCATAAAAAAAGAAAGAGGTTCAATTACTGGTATCATTTTTAAACGTGCAGTTAGCTCTATGATCACGTCTTCCAAGCAACAATTTAATTTTCAACATTTCTAGAGCAAATTTTTTATTGTTTATGCTTTATGGCAACCATGGGAAAACAATGTAACCTCACAGATGAGAAAATGAAGAAAAAAAATAATTGTGTGATTATTCAGATTATAAATAGAGCCTCTGGTCGAACTGGGAAAACAGTCTCAGTCTCCTATTTCTTATCAGGCCTTTGCTTGATAAATGATATTGTTATATATGATATAAAAAGCACACAAAGGTTTTCTCTAAGTAAAGTTACCTAATTACCATATAAGTATGCACCATTTAAAAGAATAGATTTCTGGAAAACTCATACCCCTGAGCAACATTGCCAAAGCTTCAATACACATGCTTCAAGTGAATCTAAGAGTTCAAAGAAAATGTTAAAGTGGCTGCCAAGGACTGACCAGTATTTGCTATTTCTAGGTGACATTGGTGGGTATATGGCACTTAAACACTCTACTGAGACTTGGAAGTGTTTGAGTGCTCATTTATTCGTACTTTGTTCAAATTATCCTGGATGATCTGAATGTAAAAAAATTCCTTGTTTCCCAGGATAACACTGGAGTGGGAAATGATATAAAAATGTAATTGTACAAATATCTTTTGAAGCTTACTTAGCAAGTGTGTATAACATAATGATGCAAAAGAAGACTATTATATTTAAAAAGCCATCTGTAATATTTTAGTCTGTGGTGGCAAGGATTGCAATATGTGATTCAAAAGTTTAATTATAAAAAAAGCTTAATAACATAGAAGTCCCCGTTTAAAACGTTTGAGGGCATTTATGAAACTAGGATAAGCTTTTCAGGCTTTAAAGTAAACATTAAAATATGTGTAACTTGAATTTAAGTTTCATTGTAAGATTTTAAAGTTGAAACTGTTATAAAACAATTATAAATGTTTTGAATCTCTCCTCCTAACTTCCTCCTTTTAAAGATGTATGATCAGAGAAGTTAAGGCACTTGACCAAGTACAGAAAGCTTGTTAGAAATTAAATCATCCTAGGCATCCAGGTGTCCTGATTCCTGGGTCATTCAGAATCTTTCAATTTTGTCTTGCTCCTTTACCTATTTACTAATTCAGAAAACTTGCTGAGACTGCTAAATTATTGTTATAGTCATGTACAATTTTCACATTTAATGTAACTATTTTTCAGATTATGGAAAATCAGGTATCAGCGATAGACCCCCATCACTTTCCCACATTAAAAAAAATGAGTATAATTTAATACTTAGATTTCTCAGGGCAAAAAAATACATAAATAAAACAATTGGGGATGTGACAGATGCACACAGTAAAAATTCATTTGACCAGAAAAAGTCATATCATCATTAAGTTTTTTTATACAATCCGTCTCTTAACCTCTTTTATCAAAGAATGATGAAAACATGTTTTGCACAGACATAAATTATTAGTTTCCAGTTACACTGCCAACTTGCTAGCTTGAATGGATCGAAATTGTTGTTTTAAAGAAATGAAAGAAAAAGTAAAAGAACAAAAGAGTACATGGATGAAAACCAAAAGTAACAAAGCCAACGTGATTAAGAAAACCTATTTGTTAATTATGCTTTCAAATGTGGCAATTTATGGGGGTTAAATTATTCATCAAAAGTAGTCTGATAGGAGTTGAGGGGAGAAAAGTTGGATGACTCAGTCTTCTTACTTCTACGCTGTTTAGACATGTTGAAGCCAGATGTTGCAGCTTTATGGTTCACAAATCTCCGGCTAAGGGCTCGAAATCTGAATAGGAGTCTCAGAACACAAATGGTGCTTTTTGTTCGCTATTTCTTATTTGTATCATGTAACTATCATTAACAAAATGTCAAAATTATCAAAAGATCATGACTGTCTTTCTTACTGGTCCTTAGTACTTTGTACTTCTGATATCTGCCTCACCTCTCTCTCTCTCTCTCTCTCTCTCTCTCTCTCTCTCTCTCTCTCGTTTGCTCTCTCTCTCACACACACACACACACACACACGGGCGAGCAGAGGGAAAGACATCCAACTGCACAAAGTTATAGTTTTATCAGACTTCTGAGAGGCTGGGAAGAGTCATGCAATAGCAGATCTTCTCTCCTTGTTCCCTTAGAAACAATTTTATACAAGTTGAAGAACAGAGTGGTCATATATTTTTATGTTATCTTGGAAAATAATGTTTATTTGATACTTGCCTTAATGGAAAAAGTACCTAAAACAATTAACTTTGACTTTTAATAGCATCAAAAATAGAGAACACTAACAATAACACTTGCATGATAAAAAGTCATGGAACTTTCATTAATTTCCGGTTACATTAAAATGTACATTGCAGCATCCTAATTTAACAGGCCATTGGATAGTTATATTCAGAACAACATAGTTCTCAATATCAGATACTTAATGGTAACTTATAGATAAGAAAAATTAAACCCAGTAGTTTGGGTAAAATAATGTTTCATTTACATCACATAAAATGTAAAATACTAGATAAGTATTCATTATCATTATCAGCAGCATTAAAAGTTTTTCTATATGAATTAAGCCACATGTGCTTGATGTTGATAATGACAAGAGCGAGCCAGTGCACCAGGTCATTGAAAACAAGGATGATTACACCCACTGAAACAAACATGCCAGAATTAAATGAGGATGGACCTGAGAGCATATAAGGAAGGGATAGAATCTTATTCAGAAGTCACAAACGGTTTCTAAAAAGATATTTGGATGACATTCAATAAGTATTTTATATGTAAATATCTACAGGTATGTATAAATATATACAGATAGATATACACACAGATATATATATAGTCATATACTCTCTGTATACATTATATATCATATGATCTATAATAGTAAACACTGTTAGTCAGTGATTCAACTGAACCCCTGTGGTGGCTTTCCCTTCTAGTTGGAAAGTTTTGATCAAATATTCTAATTAGCTATCAAGAGAGGCAGAACAGAACGGTGGTAAAAGCCTGGGCTCTGGAACCACAGATCCCGGTTGAATCCCATTTATTACTTACGTGACCTTGGGCAAGTTATTTAACCTTCGATGTCTCCATTCCTTCACTGATAAAATTATATAACAATAGTCGCTATCTCATAGGGTTATTAGGGTAATTAAGTTAACTAATAATATAAAGTGCTTAGAAGACCATTTGGTATTTAATCTGCACTAAATAAATACGAGCCATTGGTGGCAGGAGTAAAGTAGTGTCACAAGAGTGAGCACTGCAAATGTATTTGAAAACGTTCATTTGTGAAACCATCGACTTTAAAGAGGAAAAAACAAGCTTTACCTCTCTTCTGTGTTCCTGGGAGACTGGCTGCTATGGTTGCTATTCCCGATGAAATTTCGAATTTCTGTGAAGTAAGCATCTTCCTTGTCATCGAGAATCGCACCTGTACTTTCCAGTTCAGAATGAGGCGACGATGTGGCCGTACCTGAGGGGAGAGAAAGCCTTTTGTGAAAAAGACTATTATTTATAGGGCAACTTATTTTGAATCCCATACCTTCTTCATTTGATCAGTGTTGTTTCCTAAAACAGGCTTTCTCGAATATTAATAATGACAACTTTAGGAGGTCAAGGTCTTCCCAATTTTACCACAGTGCCCATGCCAATGAGTAATGGGGGCTATTTTGAACCATTGAAATAGTGAGATACAGTCACCCAAAGATGCCGTTTCTCCCACTAGCTTCCTCCTTTTCCCAATGTGACATGGGAACATTTTAATTTGTAGAATGAGAATATGGGGTGAGGCAAATTATAGAGAGGTCTTACATACATTCTGCAGAAGAAACTGTATACCTGGCTGCAGTCAATATGTATCTATTGCCCCTGTGCTAAAGTATGTTATCAAATAAAGACTGAACACGTGCTGGAAATACTGCATTTTGATTTGGTGGATTAAGCCGTGGGTAGACTCAGAACACACCAGTCGAGAGACAGTTGTGGTATAGTATTAAGAGGACAATATTGAGTCTGTGGATTACAGAATTATTGTCAGCCTCCTTACCTATAAAATTAGAATCAAAATACCTGTATCACAGATTGTTCTAAAGTTTCCATAAATTTACAAATTATAAACACTTTATAACATGTGGTCAAACTTTATACTAACATTTGCTTCATGCTGTTTAGCGTGCCCATAAAATATCTACAGTTTAATAGTTCATCACAATAGTCTAGATGACAAAAACAAGAGGTTAGAACACCCCTCAGCTTAACGAAGTTATAACCTGGACCAAAAAACAAGTATTCAAATTTGACACATTATATCTTTAACTTATTTATTTTCTGAAATAATTTTGACTAGACAAATTATAGTGGTATACTGTAAGAAAGTGTAGCCACTTTTGTGTATTGGATTAGACTTCTGCCTCTAAAATCCGATATTTTTAAACCATGATCATTAGATTTTTGGCTTTAAGGGAAATGAACAGTATATAGTTCATTCAAAATCATAAGCAATGTTCCTGTACAATAGAGGATGGATTAATAATAAAAAAAATTTCCTTCAGTAAAGATTACTACTTTGTATAAACCCAACTTTTCTCTGTTCTTAAAATCCTTTTCAGGAGCTGCATGCACAACCCCTCTCCTCACTTCTAAGTCATTTCCTTAATTCTCTAGAAACAAATTATGACTACATAAGTTGGTTTCACACACATATGCCAGCTGCTAAACATTCGTTAATGGCTTATTATCTAAGTATTAGAAGTCAAAGGCAAGAAAACCTACCATGTCTTCTGCTAACTATGTGCTGGTACATCTGGGTTAAGGGAAGGCTCGTTTTTTGCCACTTTTAACTTAATTCTACATTGGAATTTGTGACCAAAACCACACAGCACTATCATTTGCTACGGGCTACTCTGATCATGTTGACAGTCTTCTATCACTCATCTCTAAACAAGGTCCCCTGGAGAGGTCCTCTGAACTGCAGGCCTTCTGCAAAAGCAGCCATGGTTTCTAGGTTAATACTCAGAGCGTGGTATTCTGGGGCTCCACCGTGGTCATCCTGCCAGGCTGGGGGCCACATTCTGTGCCAATAGATGGAAAGATTGTTCTCTGCAATTTAGGAAATCTTGGTTCATCAGTCTCCGGTGAGTTCGGGTCATGGTTCTCTTTGCTTGAGATTGCCCACTGAGACGAATCCAGGAGAAAATAAAATCATCCAAATAAAGCTCTGAGTTGTATATTATTCAACGATCACATCATTCACTTCATTCAAAAATCTCAAGGGAAACGTGCTGCAAATTTGCACAACAGGATCTGATTCTCGTGTCAAAGTGGAACGAAAGAATGATCACAGCTGTCTTTTAAAATAAGAAAAATAAGCTACCGTCTCCTCCTCAAAACACAATTGATGACCTACCAGACATGTTCCCATTCTCGTGCTTCTTTAGGTGTCTGTCTAAGTTGGTTTGTTGACCAAAACACCTATCACATAAGTGACACTTAAAGGGCTTCTCCTTATTGTGGATGTTGCGAACATGCCGCTGCAGGTTAGAAGATATGCTGAATGACCTGTCACAGTACTTGCATCTGAAAAACAAACACAGAACAAATATTTGCAAGCAAATCAAAAGATATTTCTCAAGACAAGCAAACCAGATCTCCAAAATTATCACCCATAAAACAGCACTGTAGAGAAGATTACTACCCACACAGCCAAAATTTCAATTCCAATAAATAGACTTTGATTGCATTAAAGATTTTCATGACTTCGTAAAAAACCATAATAAAATCACAAGTTTATGAAGGTAATCAGTTCTAATATTTCAAGTAAAGCTCACAAAATCAAAAATATTAAGAAATAGTAGTTTTGTTTTATCTTCTGCTTAGGACAATACAATTAAATCTTCTGTAAACAAACATGAAACAGATTCACATATTCTTCAAATAAAGTAAAAAGGTCATTTTTTAATTCAAAACTTCTGAGCCTGATTAAATAATTTCTTAGTAAATTCACTTTCTCAATTGCTAATCCTGAAGGAGAAATTCTGTTATCTTCTCCAAAATAACAATAAAGATTCCAAACTCTTAAAACTGGGGCAATGTAATAGTTTACTCTGATACCAAAGAGGCTGATTTTCATAATCTATAGTTATTAGGAGCCCCCAAAGCCTTTATTGTGTTAACGTTTAAACCGTCACAAAGGAAAGAGTACCACTAAATTCTCCTTTACAGATAAAAACACAAGGTCTTTGCTAACTCCCTCTCTCTGGATTCCCCCCAGTTTTCCACTTTTATTTTTCCTAGAGTCTGTGGTAGTTCTGAACCAGGCCAGTTTCTTCAGGAAAGCACATATTATTGCCTGGCTAATTGTTTCTGCCTTCCATGATATTTACGATAAAAAATCATAAATTACTGAAGTTCTCCTTCAGTCACAAAATAAAAATGTAACCTCCCACCCTCTCCCCTTCCCACCAGCTCTTATGGTGAGGAAGAAAAGTGATAACTGACAAGATTTTCTCCTCTGGCATTTTAAAGAGTGCATTGTCTGTTTATATGATTTTTTTGTACGTGTGTTGCGCAAAAGGAAAAATCAACTTTCTCTAGATGACTTTCAAGTGAAAATTTCTAACTTAGCAGCCAAAAAATCCGAAACTCATTCTTCCGTGTGTGAAGGGCCCTTCTCCCACTTCTGAATGCAGACTCAGCAGTTCGAGGGACTCGACATCAGAAACTACCCCACTCCATTCAAAGTGTTTGGGCTTTATGGCTGTCTCTACATGATGCCAGATGTCTAGTTAGTTCAGTGGGGAAATAAACCTGTTAAACTAGTTACTTTGTCATAGTATCAGTAAACCAACTCAAGGGCTGATTTAATTTCCCTCCTAAAAAAACCATTCTGGCATCATGAGGTTCCTCAAATTTAAATTAATAATATTAATTTTAAAATGGGTAAAATCCCACATTGATAGTAGTTGTAATATTTAAGCTTCTGCTTTTGAAAAAATATATATATGGACTCTTGGCTTTCTTTGAACTTCCAAGGCCCACTGCAATGAGAACCATGGTACAGTTAGCACAGTTGTGTTGTCCTAAGCAGAATAACCTAGGAAACACTGATAGAGAAAACTTACACTCCCATCAAACTTTTTAGAAAAATTTTCACTCAAAATATTTTCTGCACAAATCATGAGGAAGAGAGATTTTGTCTTTGACATGCTTCCAACTGTCTGCTTATAGGGACAGAGGCTGTAAATCCCATAAATATCATCCACTCTAGTATAATCAGTCAATAAGGAAGTTTTAACCAAAAACCATCTGTTACTTTGTATCTTTCCTCTGCTAATATCTTGGCCAAATGTCTGAGTGCTCCTAAATAATAATCATTCCATTCTATTCCAGTAAATTAGCTGGTGGTCAAGAAACAGCTCAATTCAGAGCCTAAGTTTCAGAAATCCTAAAGAGGAGTACATAACACACTCATGAGCATACACGATTAAGCCTTCCTGGTTACTGGATGTAAACACAGGGGTCAAGGGAGCCTTTCAGATCATGGTATGAGACTAAAAACACTGACTTGAGAGTTCCAGACCTGGGTTTTAATTTTGGGTCTATTAATACCAGACTTTACAGAAGGCAATTAGCATCTGTGGATCTAATTTTTTTCACTTGTAAAACAGAAGAGCTGGACAAATAACTGTTTAAGGTCTTCAGCTATGAAAAATTCTGGTTTGTGTTTTTAAAAATATACGTACAATAATAGCACCATTTACAGGGTAGAATGAAACCACTGAATTCAGGTACAAAAAAAGAGTAAAATGAGCATGGTGTCATAGTTGCATACCAGACCCTTGGCCATAACAAAATGTAGGTGTGGAAATCTTTCCTCCACTTAAGCAGAATTCCTTGGATATGACATTTTCTCAAAAAAGGGAAATCATCTAACACTTCCCATTTTTATATCTCTCCGAGACCTACTATATCAAGCACATTCTATCACATATAAAGTCACTTATAAATATTACTTATGATTAGTGATTTACAAAACATGTAGGAAAGCAAAGAATTTAAGAAAATACTTTATTGTTTTCTGAGTTTAAGTCCCTCCAGTTTTCTCCTAAAATTTCTCCTAAAATTTGAACAATCCTCAAATGAACATTGGTCTGCCCATTTTCTTATCCTCGTATGTAAAAAAGTCTTTGAAAGCTGAGAATTTATTTATTTTAATGACAAAAGCATTCAGACAAAAATAATTTTACACATATGCAATGCATAAGAATTTCAAAGCAGAATGAAATTACGATATTACTTAAGATAAATAACATTCACTCTTTGAAGAAATATTCATGAGTACCTAATACTGTGTGCAAGGCATTACACATTCAACAATGTAGGTGATATTTTAAAACTGGAATGGAGAATGGCGGTTAGTTTCATTTGTTAGTAAACAATAATATTAAAATTAAACACAGGTGCCATGTGTCATATGGCTGATTTGACACTTAAGAGAATAAGTTAAGAAGCACTTGAGGAATTGTTGACAGAATTGCTCCCTTCCTATAATATATTCTATTTTATCTGTTCTACCCCTACCTCCCTTTTCTTCCTCCTCTCAAGGTTTAAAATTTATCCTTTAAACCTCCTAATGGGACCTGTAGACATTGACTTAGCTGTACTGGGAAAACAAAGATATATCCGGGTTGTTAATTCCTAGCAGAGATTTAAGGCTTGGAAGAGGGAGGCTGCAAGACTATGATTATTGTCCATTAAAATGGCATGAATCACTGAGGAGAGACAGCACTTAATTTTAAAAATGGCTAACTGTTCTTAAACGCTTATTCTATACTAGACACTGCTAGAACTTTTAAACTGAGATATAAGAAGACGATTCAAGAAATTAGGACTTTTCTAAATTCTAACCCCAGCCATTAGTTAATTCTTCTTTGACTCAAAATTGAACAGACATACATTCAGACATTCACAAAAACAGCCTCTTTTAAAATTGTGGCAATGAGCCCACTTTATTACAATATTTATCAAGATATTTAGTAAAAATCATTGTCAAACCTGTAAGGCTGCTCTCCTGTGTGGGTTCTCAAGTGCCGTGTTAGGTTCGCAGATCTTGGAAAAATCTTGCCACAGTATCTATTATGAAAAGATGTTTATAAGAGAAAGTCAGCACAATTGACTGTATTTCACTCAAGCTGCATAGAAGCCAGATGCTTATTCCTGAATTAATTAATCTTGCATGGAACTCACATGTCTTTGGTATTTAAAATTTGCAACCAAGCCATTCTACAGATATAAATAACTCTACAAATAAAAGACTACGTTATGAGATCCGGTTGAATTTGCTCATGCATAAGCAAGCAGTTTATGAAAACAGACTTGAGTTTTGATGACCCCCATGCTCCTCTTTTATTAACTCTGTATCTTTACACTCACAAAACTGAACCAGACAAGGGGATTAAAAAAATGACAAGAGCCTGTGATTCTGGGTTGATGTAAACAGATTTCAAATGTTTCAACTCATTTTACATGTTAGGCACAGTGACAGCTCTCTGTACATTGAGTGGTATCAGATCAGACAAGATTCTAAAACCTCATCCATCAAGGTATGTCCCTATAAAAGCTTTTCTGGAAAGAAAGTGACACATTTTCCAAACAGCAGATAAATTGATATGCCTGAGTCAGATGCCACAAATTTCTGAAGACAATTCAGAAATTGTAAGTATGATTTATTAAAAAAGAAAACAGGAACCAGAAAAGAGCTTTACTGTACTACTGATGAGTAACAAGAAACTTATTAACTAGTTTTCTTCACTTATCGACCTTATTTGTCCTTCATTAATAGCCTTATTCTTCAATGCCATGACGATTAATAAATATATGCTTGAGGACAGTAGTATTATACCTTTGGATGAAAATAATTAACTGTGAAAGAAAATTCATAAATATCAAAGTGAAACAAGTAGATAGCATTTGGACCATTTCCAACCTCATTTATCACAACCAAATGGCCTGTGTTAAAATTTTCATTTAATAATAATTTTTTAAACCACTATTTTTACATCTCACTAAATAAAGAGTACTTTGAAGTGCTTGAGATCTATCATGGTTGCTATTAATCATCCAATCAAGAATAATTTCCAAAACAAACAGCAAGCCCTTTTGAAATCAGAGGGGAGATTTTTGGAAAGCAGGCCATGATTAACTTTGCAGTTACCTGCAGGTATAGCGTTCCTTTCCTTTCCGCAGGAGGTTCTCTGGCAGGGCGTTGGGAGGAGCTCTGAAGTTGAACATGGAGGGAACCGACTGTAGAAGTTCACTGGCCTCAGGTTTCAGGGCACTGAAGCTCTCCAGCTTCTCCGCCATGTTTTCAATAGCTGACATCTGAAAAGCAAAAGCACAAGACCATGAAGGATGGGGCAGACATCCTTCTTTCTGTAATCATCTCTAGCAAACCAAGAACTGATTAATAAGAGGGAAGCATCAAATCTGCTGAATGCAAGGGGCTGTAGAAAGAGATTGTAGTGTCCCAATATTAAACAAATGAGAGAATTCATTGATTTTAAAGATAACAAAGGTAGAATCAAGCTTACAAAGTGCCAAGTGAACTTTACCATAAGCCCTTAGTTAGACCATTTTGTAATAATTTGATATACAATTGAGCAATGAAATACATGAGAGAGAATAAAACCGTTAGATTTTTTATTAAATTAAGAGACAGCATTAGTATCATGCTATCAACATTCACCAGGCCCACCCACCTGTGAATGACTGCAGGAAGGAAGAAATTAACACATCCCCTCCAGAGGCTGACTGGAACCAGGAAATGTTTGACTTTACTCCCTCCCTTTTTAGTATTAAAAGACGCTTGAATCTAACTCTGGCAAGATGGTTCTTTGGGACACAAGTCCACCATCTTCTCGGTCTGTGAGATTTCCGAATAATCAGAAAAAAAATAGTAAACTGGAAATTATAGCAAGAGATCCTGTATGCCTTGTCTAGGTAATAAAAACCATAGGAAGTAGGGAGTCCCATGAAAAGAACTCACAGCATGAAAAACATCAGGTGTTCCAAAGTTATAGCTTTAGCCAGATGTATGTAATGCAGAAAGAAAAAATTAAATGTGTAAGCAGTGCTTTATGTTAAATTAATATCTGGATATACTAGATTTTTAAGTGGGATTATGTATAAAGAATTTTGGTGAAATATTCATTTGTCCTGGACAAAGATTAAGTTGAAATGACAGTTCATGATATATTATCATAACTTCACATAACCTGGCATGGGCATTGCAAGTATAACCAAACTCTTAGAGCAGTATTCTTGAAGAAAAACTATGCTGCCTGGTTCTTCCCCTCAAATAACCTAATTTATTTTGCTTATAATCTTCAAGTTTTTGTCTACCTGCACACATATTCGACAGAGTCATAAACAGAGGGTGGCATTTACTTTCAAAGGCAGCTTGATCCTCACTGTCTATAGTTAGACAGACTCTCTCACCTTTCCTTCAACCCTCCCAAAATGTTGTTTCTCCCATGCTCACATTTTATTTGGAAGCTGCTTACTACTGAATTTTTAAGAAGAAAAAGCAAACTCTCAGGCCATCTTGTAAAATCAACTCACCCATTGTTTATTTGGTTCTCACGGCACTATGCCACTGGAGAACTCACAAAGCTGTTTAAAAGGTGTTTGCATTGTGTACAAACTTTGTATGTTTCTCAAAAGGCTGGGGCGGTAGACCAGAAGACTCCATGCAAGGATTAAAAATGTTAACAACTATACATTCAAGCAACTGATCAGCCCAAGAAAAAGATTCTTTTGCTGATAAGATGGTAAGACAGAGTTGGAGGTCTAATTTATTATGAGCTCAGGTTAAAAATAAAAGGCAACATTTCATACTCAAAAAGAAAATTAACAAAATGTATACTCCGCGGACACACAGCTGGACAGAATACCACTGACTTCTTAAGCTGGAGCAAAATCTTAACCGAATGGCTTAAACATGATTCTCTTCTTACAAAGGGAATATTGTATGCTTGATTCTTCAAATGACTATTCATGTTGTAGTTAGCTTTCTTTCTTTTCCCTTTATCCTGGAGCCTGCCCTCTCATTTCATGCCCGGACTCCTAATGCTAGCTACAAATTGCAATGTACAGGGTACCACTGCCAATTTGCCAAATGTCTTTCATCAAACACGGTGCAAAAAAAATCTCAGAGGAAAGTCAAGATACATTTACTTGTCAGACGACAAATGTGAACGCACTGGGAGGCGGCAGGGGCTATAAGCTCAGGGGTTTGATTCATAATCACTCAGCTGCTAAAACATTCTCCACAGATGCAAGCGGACAGCACATTTGTCACTATGAAGGATTTTGACACATACTGATCACAGGGCAGAGATATAAAATGATGTTGCTGCTCATAGAGGTTGGAGGAAACTCTGTCCCCGCTGAATATGGTCATTAGCCCCCTCTAACCAGAGCATTAGCATTTTTCATATTACTTTGGACTTTATTTATTAAAAATCAATCCAGAAATATTTTATGATACTATTTTATTTGCATTTATTCCTTCTAATTGTTCCTTGCAGAAAATCATTTTGATATTCCACCCTCCATGGAATAAATTGTCTGAGTGAAAAATGACCTCTGGCCTTCAAGCTGATTAGCAGTAACAAGCAGGGGTAAGGGGCATGATCGCATATATTTTTTGGGAAAAATATTAAGTGCATGGGTGATGATTATAAATGTTTTATTTATGTACATTTAATATTTGAGTAAAGTTTCATTATCTAGTGGTTTTAAATCATTTGAGTGTCCGCCCTGCCGACACACTCAGATTCCTGGGGCAATACATCTTGTAGAAACACTTTCCTTTTATATGGAAAATAGCTTACTCATGACTATCATTATTCTCGGCTTTCATCTCCAGCATATATAAACTACAAGTCCCTCAAGTTATTTAAGAGCAATTGGCTGTTGAGAAATGTGTCTTGCTTTAGTAGCTGCTAATAGCTCCTTTTAAAGGAAGATCACTGTGATTACTTTACCTCAAACTGTTTCAATTTGGGAAAAGCATTAAGAAATAACAAAATATAGTATGGACTTGATGACTTAATAACAACATTCTTAAAGATAATAAGAAAAAGAATAGGGGTTACCCAAGCGCCTCTCTTATAAACCACCCCCCACCTTTGGCTTGGGGTGTCAAATGAAAAGAGGATTAAGTCAGAGTGGGGAAGAGGGAGAGAAGAAAGGTGGGAAGTGAGCTGAGGGTAGCTATTAACACCACACATGCAGACACACACCCCCTCTCCACTTTCTTTCCAGCTAGCAACCACCAGAACAACATAAAAGCCATCACTGAATCCTTCCTCTCATCTTCCAAAGATTTGCTCTCATAGCACTTGACATCAGCTGAAAAGAGTAAGTTTCTCCATTAGGACAGATAGAAGTGACTTAGATTGACATATAGACACTACTATGTATAAAATAGATTAATAAGAACCTACTGTATAGCACAGGGAACTCTACTCAATACTCTGTAATGACCTATATGGGAAAAGAATCTGAAAAAGAGTGGATATATGTATATGTATAACTGACTCACTTTGCTGTACACCTGAAACTAATACAGCATTATAAATCAACTAGACTCCAATAAAAATTAATTTTTATAAAAAGTGACTTAGACGTCTGCTAGTTGGGGTAGTTTAGGCATTCTGTGACCAACAATCAGCCCTGGTCCATATCTTGGATTAAGGTGTCGGATTAAGATGAGTTTTATCTACTGTATGGGTCCAAACCTCAACTTTCTCTAGCTATCTGGGCTGACTCATGTGATACTCCTCTTGGAATAACATGCATTTTGTAGAAGTGGTAAGTTTTGACATTCATTTTGAAGTCTGACTTGGTATTTTAAAAATCAAGATGAATTGGGATAAATGAAACAGAATCTAGCTAGATATACTTTTCAACTGTGAAGAAACCAATGAAGGGGGAACAATGTGTACTACAATGAAGAGGACATTTGCTGAGAATGGGGGAAAAAAGGAGGAAAAAGTCACATCATATATTTTAAAAACGTATTGCCCTCTGTCCTATTAATGTCATAGGCTAATCTCCGATCACTAAATGACAGTTTTTTTCCTATGGAACAGTAATTTTTATTTACATATATTATAGTTGCTGATGGTATCTGCAGCCAGATGTCTGGAAAAGGAAGTCATTTCACCCCCTTCCAGTCCCCAAGGGGCTATTAACTTTATACTGACGCAAACTAATATTTAGACACAATTCCCTAGCTCCTACCAAAAAATGTAGCTATCTCTCTCGTCAAATAAAGTTAGTATTTGTAAAAACATTTCAGCAGGCAAGATATCATCAACTGGGTCTGAAGCACTTAGCTTAACATTTTTTATCTGGCAGCCAATAATTGATGACATAAAGAAGTTTCTCATTAAAACTGTTAAAGTGACAATCTGATTATACAAAATGATATGTCCAATGGCACCATGAATTATGTGACCTAATGTTTCACAAATCAGATTACACATGGCTTTATCATAAAATAACTAACTTTTCATAAATAACTTATGATGGGAAAGTTTGTAGATTTGGTAGTTTTCTATATTTATTCACTTGATAATCTAGAGAAATCTTAAAATCATGGCCATTTGGGGGAGAAATACATATTCATATTTTATGGTTGTCTCATTCCATATATCACATTCTGCAGTCATGATTATAAAATTATAGGGTTTTGTAACCACTAAAAATTATAAACTTTAATATTTTACTACTTTCCACTAATATCTATATTTTATAGTACAAATATAAATTATTGCTTTGAAAAACCTATGATTCAAAGAATGGGAGTGTTTCCAAAGCATTGCAATGGCAGTTGCTATACCATTGCACTGTCAGGAAAGGGTGTCTAACTTAAAATCTGAACTGGCTTTGTAAGTTGGTAGAAGCACTGGCCATTTGTGTGGGAGACAGCACCTTATGCTTGAAGCACCTAACAGCAAAGCTACTAGCAAGTAATACTCTACATTAGAAATAATGAGGACAATGACGTACGATATTCTGGACAGACCTTTGCCAGGAGAGGCAGACAAGAAACACTGAAAATATAAGCCAGGATAATGAAACAACAACGCTGTCTACTGCACAACTTTGCCTAATAAGGAAGTTTCTGTCTCTCTACTCTTATACTTTTGAAATAAATGAACTTAATCCTTAAAAGTTGATAGGATGAGAAAAATCACAATTCATCACATATTCCACAGAAGAAACAAAATAGAAGAACTTCTGGTAAAGGAAAACTAACATCAGATAGAGGAAATAGGTAACTGCCAAAGTGCTCTAACTTAAAATAATTTATGTAAAGGAAAATTTAACTACATTCCGAGATTCTACCCATACTTCAGAATCAGTATAATTTTGAGTGAAGAGGAGAATGAAGGAGTAAAAGCACATACACATAGAGGAGATTTTGTAATATATGTTATTTACATATACTTCCATTGACTCAAGGTTTATTTGGTAGTGAAAACTAAATAAATAGTATTCTTTGTATCTTGAATAAAAAATAAAGTTTTCCCCTACTGATGTCAACCTTACAACTGACTGTATCTGGAAACGTTAATTGAAGGTTGATGGGGAGGGATAAATTGGGAGATTGGGACTGACATATACACAGTACTATATATAAAATAGATAACTAATAAGAACCTACTGTATAGCACAGGGAACTCTACTCAATATTCTGTAATGGCCTATATGGGAAAAGAATCTTTAAAAAGCATGGATATATGTATATGTATAACTGATTCACTTTGCTGTACACTTGAAACTAACACAACATTGTAAATCAACTATACGCCAATAAAAATTTTAAAAACTTTAAAAAAAAAAAAGAAACTTGAGGAAATGGACCCAATGCTAAAGGATACATTCACTAGTTAGATAAAGATTTTTAAACATTTAGTCTTATGACTCCACATAGCCAGAACCAAGTTCTGCCCCGGGTTATATGAATGTGAATTCCAATGTCATCTTGTGTCTACACATAAGTTCAGGTTTTATCCTTTTGAAGGCGTTATCATAAGCATCTTTAACATGCTGGTCAGGCTCCCCCAAATAATGGTTGTTTCCACTTAGTGACCCATCTCGAAGTCCCTTTTAACAACATGCTCCCAAGTGCCCAGAAAGAGTTCTACATCAAGGTATAATTACATGGAATGGGTCAGATTTAGAGAATAAACTTCTTTCTGTAAACAATTTATAGCACACT
The DNA here is from genome assembly GCF_028021215.1 of Eschrichtius robustus. Lineage (NCBI taxonomy): Eukaryota > Metazoa > Chordata > Mammalia > Artiodactyla > Eschrichtiidae > Eschrichtius > Eschrichtius robustus. The sequence continues at coordinate 49,242,304 of NC_090829.1, forward strand.
AAATGCCCAATTATAACTGAAAGCATTCTGCAGCTTGACAAAGCTGGAAATCTATCTGCTAAAGCCATATCATTTTATGGAAAGGGCTCAGAATTCTTTGTCTGTATGGCAATTTATAAGTTGTTTTCCTTTTAATTCTACATTATTTTAGTCAAAAATATAAGTAGGAAACTTACCCAAGTTCTCTGATCAGGCAGTTGGAACTGGGAGCAAAATTGAAACAAAAAACAAAAAATTACTTCTGTATCAGTATCTTTATTGCAATCTATCCTTTGAGAAATTAACATTTATACTACGTAATTTTTGCTTATCATGTAACTATATCTTGAGTAAAAGCTTTGGAAATGAAAATTAGTAATTTTATAACACTGCTCAGTTTCCTCTATTTACCTAAATTAAATTTTAAAATCATGGTTATAAACCAGAATGTGCTTTTTTCCAAGAAAGCTAAACACTACTTACTATCAAATCTTAAATAGCAAAGTAGATACTTCCTTTTTATTTGTTTCTACTCACTGCAAAACAAGATTCCTAAATTTTACTTTAATAACTAAAAATTAAGCAATTTCCTGCAAAAAAGATACAGTCTCTTGCATTTTTACAATGTTAGTAACAAAGAAAATAAGATATTTACTCAAATGTGAATCACTGAGTAACAAAAAGGTAATGTCCTTGGAAATAAACTGCTTGACTTCTACTAGGATGGGATTGAGGCCATCAGTAGCCCAAACACCGGAGGATATTAATGAAAAGAACTACAAATGTCGAGTTATTTATGACAATTTATGACAAGAATCAATGGAGAAAACTTCAGTGAGTTAGAAGCTCTATCAGAAAACACAAATGTTCCATCTTTAAAAATATCATTTTGGTTGCTTAAAGGGGATATATCTTGCCTTCTTAGATTATGGTATCTTTAATAAGGAAGATGCACAGTTTTTAATGATGAAAGGTTTATCACAGAAGAAATCTAACACAAGAAACACTTGTTGAAAGCAAGAAAGAAGATGAAAGGCAAAAGACTTAAGTGATTTTCACACCCATATATAAATGATAACTTGGGAAAAGACCTTAGTCTTTTTCCCAGTTCCTTGGGATACAGTAGCAAGTAGACATTTTAAAGGAAGAAAATTCAAAAAACGAATGCATAAAGGACAGAAATGGAAGTAAAATAGAGTCTCTGTTGCAGATCAACACAAAGCCAAACATCTGAAAATGAAATATATAAATAACCAAAAATAATATTTAAAGTATAGGAAAATCAAACAAAGGAATAATAGCCAGTTTTATAATAGTATAATTGCCAAGTGATATCTATGGCAATTCAAATGAGCTATCAAAGTGAATGCAAAGTACCCAAAATGCCAAGTACCCAATGGAATGGACATTCCAAAGATCACATGGCAATATCATTTCCTCCCTCTCACCTCCTGTGGCTGCCATCTTCTTTTCAAAATTATAATATGAGACTCCACAAGTAATTTTCAACCACATATTCAGGAAGAACCTCTATAGTGTTTATTTCACCCTTATATTAAACTAAGTTATCTATAAGAGAAAAATAGAAAGCTAAATAGTCCTCCAGTGGCCCGACAGAGCAAACATACTTCTTTAAGAACTGAACTGAGAGGAATTTAGATCCTAAGAATGATAAAACCAGCATTTACCTTTTGATTTTGATGTATGTGTTCCTATACGTTTTATTTTTGACAAGGATTTGAAAAATATACATTATTCCAAAAGGCAGTAAGATGGCCTAATAATCTTTCAATAACATTTAATAAATATCCACTGAGGTGTTCGACTTTCATTGATTAGGCACTGTGCACTGGGGAAGGAGGAGGGCAGAATACAAAGACATACAAAAAATTGTAAAATCAGGCTTGCCCAGAGAATACCACTGCCAAGCATTTACATATCTATCTATTTATAGGTTTTCCCTGAAGCATCAAGAACATGTGGTCTCCTCTTTATTATTATAATAACACTGAGAAGTAGATAGGGTAGGTATTATTCTCATTCTGAAGATGAAGATACAGAAGGCCCAGAGGGACCATGTGATTTGCTCTGCTATACTTTAAATGAAAAATGAAGCAGCAAATGGTCTTAACCAAGCACTTATCTAGCTACAAAATCATGGCAAGCCCTGGGAGCAGAGGCAAGTCCTTCCATTTTGGTTTCTTGCTCTGTGCCACCCTGATTGCTGCCCAACAAGGCAGCACCAAGAACACAGTAAGCATCTTTCCAAGGACTTCTAGATACTTGGTATAGCCCCACCAAAGAGACTGGGTTCAGGGGATGGCAGGAGGGTATTTTACTGACACCCCTTTATATTCAAAATGGAATACATCTGCAACCAATAATAATAAGAGCTTTTCCGCATCTAGGTCCTTCCATATGCCAAGCACAATGCTAAACACATTATGTACGTGATCACTAATCCTTGCAGCTCCCCTAGTAAGGCTGGAGGGGTGTTCCCATTACACTGATAGAGAAGGCTCGGAGATGAATTACATTGCTCAAAACCGAAGCATTTGTGTGAATAAGTAGGAAAGCCAGTTCTAAAGCAGTTATTTCTGGCCCCAAATCCTGGGCAGTTTCTCTTTGTTTTCATTTGTTTGTTTGTAGGAAAGTAGATCTTGAGGCTAGGACAGAACTGATTGAGGACTAGAAAGAACAGAAACGTTCTGCTGAAACTTCAGAACATTTGAGGCAAATTTTCTGGAAGAACAGACTGGTCTGAACGGTTGGTGAAAACTGAGTGACCCAAGCTTCTCTCAGGCTACGCTTTTTATGCCACCTGTATCCCACTGATATACGGCCCTTACACACGAAAATAGCCACCGTGGTTATCAAAATAATGAAATATTTCTGTAGTCGTTGGTAAATAGCCTCTGCCCCAACTACCCTGAATGTCCTCCTGCAGCCCTGGCCTCCTCCCAAAAGACCCTTCAGACAGCCCACCGGCCAGCAACTAAAGCATGAACAGTTGGTGCAGCAAGGGCTTCCAGGACCCGGCTCCAGAATGGCAGGAGTCCATTCTGATTGATCGGTATTCATTACATATGATGTGTTAAATATCTGAGCATCACTGTTAGGTCCTGTTCTTATAGCAACACGCAGCAGTGCACAGCCCCCTATACCAAGACGTGACATTCTGGTGTGGGAAGAAAACTCTCTGCCACTGTGACTCCCACAGGCATATTTTCAACGGTCTGAGTGGGTGATTGCTGTACTCCAAACACTGTACATGCGCCTCATCTTTTGTGGTCCTTCATTAACTTTGGGAATCTTAAAACATAGCAGATTTTCTTATATTAATATTATTTGATTAAAAACATGTATATACTATATTTTTTATTCATATTTTTAACATCTTTATTGGAGTATAATTCTTTACAATGGTGTGTTAGTTTCTGCTGTATAACAAAGTGAATCAGCTATACATAAACATATATCCCTATATCTCCTCTCTCCTGCGTCTCCCTCCCACCCTCCTATCCCAACCCTCTAGGTGGTCACAAAGCACCGAGCTGATCTCCCTGTGCTATGTGGCTGCTTCCCACTAGCTATCTATTTTACATTTGGTAGTGTATATATGTCCATGACACTCTCTCACTTTGTCCCAGCTTACCCTTCCCCCTCCCCGTGTCCTCAAGTCCATTCTCTACCTCTGTGTCTTTATTCCTGTCCTGCCCCTATGTTCTTCAGAACCATTTTTTTTTTTTATTCTATATATATATGTGTTAGCATACAGTATTTGTTTTTCTCTTTCTGACTTACTTCACTCTGTATGACAGACTCTAGGTCCATCCACCTCACTACAAATAACTCACTTTCGTTTCTTTTTATGGCTGAGTAATATTCCATTGTATATATGTGCCACATCTTCTTTATCCATTCATCTGTCGATGGACACTTAGGTTGCTTCCATGTCCTGGCTATTGTAAATAGAGCTGCAATGAACATTGTGCTACATGACTCTTTTTGGATTATGGTTTTCTCAGGGTATATGCCCAGTAGTAGGATTGCTGGGTCGTATGGTAGTTCTATTTTTAGTTTTTTAAGGAACCTCCATACATGTATATGCTATATTTACAACAGCTGCATGCACATGTAAAGATATTGATAGACAAAACTGCCCATCTTCTGAACCAGTAAATTTACCTTAGCTAGCTAGAAATCTGAATTTCAGAGAAGATAGGGACCTTACACCCAACTCCCTCATCTGACAGGTAAGGAAACTAAGAGCCAGTAGACTGAGTCACTCAAAGACACTGAATCCCAGTGGCTTTTTTTTTCCCTCCCTTATACCATGTACCCACAGCACTTAATTTTGAAATGATTAATTACTAGATTTTAAAGATAATTAGAATATGAAAACCACTTGATTTATTGTGATTAAATGTAGATAACTATAATATCCTTATAAGCATTTAGTTAGGAAGTTATCAAGAGAGACATACTTTTGTGTAATATCTGACACAAAACGCACATTATGTTCAGTTTTATTAGCCCATGAGGCTGGCAAGTGCAATTTAGGTCAACCTAAATATGGAAAATAAGTACCCGATAAACATTTACTAATTTAAAACTTGCTTCTTTTCCATAAAATAATTTAATAAATTATATCATTCCTTAGTCCTCCTACACAAAATGAATACTAACTGGAATATTTCTAACCCCTTTAATACTAAATCATATATTCTTTCAGTTTAAAATAGAGAGAATTTTTGAGCAATGATAGATTTCTCCAGCTAACCCAGAATATGGTATTTCAGCTCTCATACTGTGTTGTCCAGAATTTAGGAAAGTACTTTAAAAAATGAAGAAAGAAGAGGTGGTGGCAGGGGGGGTGAACGGTGGGGGGAAAAGTCATATTCCATGATTTAATTTAATTAGCTCATAATGTTCTATAAGACAGCTTGCACAGAATTCCACCAATTTTATTAGAGGAGCGTAATTTTTGGTTTGAATATATTGAAACAGAACAAATCAGTTAACTCTGTTTTCAAGCATTTTCATAAAAATTTTGCTTACTATCTATAGAGACCAAAGCTTATATCCTTAATAATAAGTAAACAAAAAATAAAATATCATTAAGAAACCAGACTCAAGATGTTTATATATTTCTTCTTTCAATACAATTCCCCACATTTTTATTGATGCGTAAGTCAGCTTTTTAAAAAATGACCAAGTATTTAGGGACATAAAGATGAACCAGTTAGATAACGCTGCTTTGTATTTTCCTTGCAATGAGAAAGTGTACATATTTTGATAAATGGACACAACTCCATCCAGCAAATAGCTCTGTGTATTGTGGTGAATTCTTGTGCAATTACAGAATTTTGCTGGAATGCCCAGTGGTCTCTAGATAAATTCCTTCACCCTCTATGGTAACAACTTGTCAGGTAGACTCATTTCCTGTTTTTATCTGAGCACTGAAAGAACATGAACGACCTTCATGAGCTTGGGACAAGTCACACTACGATCCATTTCTTACTATCACAAATTTTTAAACATGAAAGATAACTTCAATATTTAATTTCTCAACTGAATTCTGCTCACTCTAAAGTACTCTTTGGCTCAGTAAGTAGTTAATAGAGAATAATTTAACAGCAAAACCATGTTGTTTTTTCACATAAATTAACTACTTTTTCTTTAAAGAGTTTGGGTTTTAATTCTGCTAGAATTTCCTGTGTTCTTCCACACCAGCGTCATAGGAAATCCTAGTGTTCTCAAGATTTCTTTCATTTCACTGCACCTGCTTTTCAGGATCAACAAGTTAGTTTACAAGCTTGAAGTCTCAAATTCAAAATACTTACTTGCGGGTGAAATAAGAATCCTGGAGAAGGTCTCAAGTATTTCTCTTTTAAAGCTTCAAGTGGGTCAGTTAGTTTTCTTTTCTCTACTCTGAAAGGTTAAAATTAGATTTTGGAGATGAATCAGTCTCATATATCAATCCCTGCATACTCGCTGACATTTAAACAGCTAACAATAAAGCAAATGGTAGGTTACTGGGAAGCACACTAATAAAAATATGAAGACATCTGTTCAGTTCTTGAAGAATACTCCTGGCATTTCTAGACGCTCAGAGAAAGAAGGTCCTTTTTATAATGGAAAAATCCTACTGAATGACTAGTAATAATAATAATGAGGAAATTTTAAAAATGAAGTCATGAAATCAGAGGCTTTGGTCACAAATTTGTACCTTTCCATTTAAAATGTAGACAAAAAGTCTTGGTGATTTCAAAAGCATAAGAACAGGGCTCATTTTAAAAATTAAAGTCATTTTCTGTCAAGAAGGTGCTTCCTCAAATCGTCATCATATTTCTTCTACATTTGTGAATGTCAGCAAGAGAGTTTCTAAGCATACTACACACCCTGCTAGCCGCTCTCAGGCACAGGCATCTTCTTGTGGATACTGCTGCTGATAAACAGAGTAGGTGAAAGGGGGGTGGTAGGGAGAGGATGAGGAGCTTTTTGAAGACAGGGAGAGACATTATCAAACTTATCAATATAGCCCTTCTGCTTTAGAAATGTTTGTCATTCTATTTTCTATTAAGCATATAGAAAATGACATCGTGGACTGAATTAATTTCCTTCATCAACTGTTGGTGATTTCCTTTTAAAAACTGTTAAATAAGTATATTTTAAAATAGAATCAAAATGAATAAAAACAGCTCCCACTTCTTGAAATTGTACGTATGCTATGTTTTACATTCTATTTCACTTATTGAAGTAGGTGCTCTTATACCCATTTTATGGATTAAAAAAAGTTTAAGACATGGGAAAGCTGAGATTTCAACCCAGGTCTTACACTAAAACTGGTAAGTTTAGGTCTTTCATGAGTTTGGTAAAATAACATGCCTAAAGCCGCAACTGACACTGACGTACCAGAGAGAAGACTGAGATTAGAGTTAGCAGGAGGGAGGTTAGGAGGTGATGGAGAAGAGTGGAATGGGTGTATGAAGGAACTGGAAGCCCATTGCCATTGGGAGGGTCTAAGAAAGAGAGTCTGAGAACTTATCTTCACAAAGGGCTGAGACATATCGCTGAGTTGGAAATACAACCTTACTGGCCATGTGTAACATACAAGCTACACACAAAATATGGAAGATTTGTTTTTCCTTCTTTTTCTTTCTCTGCCACAGAAATGAAAATATAATAATTGTTTAAAAAAAAAAAAAACAGTGCCCAAGCATGGTAATGATGGCTCTGAGACATTTTTGTACTGTCCTTTTCTATGCCCCTTGTCATGTTCAAGTGACATACTGGCAATGTTTCTTGGTTAATGCACTGAAGATAATAAAGCTAGAAAAAGAGTTTGAAGGGAAAAGAGTTTGCAGCTGTGGTACCTATTAAGTCATAGGCACTCAAAAAAAAATATTGTTGAATGAAGGAATTGAACAAAACTGCCTCTTGATAAAAAAAAGAATCAGGCAAAAATATCAAATTCTCCCAGCTTAAATAAGTCCAATAAAAAATTATCCACATTTTCCATTAACTCTTGACAATGTTCACGATTTGAATGAGAAAGTAAATGTGAAAATTTGTGGTAATATTTAAAATACATCACAAATTAATTATTGTTATTCATACAGTTTGAAGAAGACTAGTTTTTAAAAGCTAAATCTTTCTGAATGGTCGAGTGTTACAGAGGACTGTCTAAGAGGCTTTTTATTAGCATATATTCTCCTCCAAAAAATTTTGGATGCATCAAAGGAAACTGGATAATGAAGGCATTAAACAGAGATGTGTTTTTTAAGCCGACCACTCACATTATATACAAAGCATTTTTGTGATTAATATTTCAGTTACATGGGGCTCCTAAGAGATTTATTTAGAAACAGAATAGGACCAGTACTTATTAAGGATGTGTTGGTAGGTTAACAAAGAGTAAACTCTTGCTATGTCCCATCTCATTCCAAATAACCTGACCCATTTAAGTACCCACACATATTTGCATTAATCCTTCAGGAGCCTCATTCTTCCGTCACTTGACAACTTGCTTTAAATATGGCTTTCCCATATTTTCCACTTAAAAAAAATGTGTTTAAAAATAAATTTATTGTCAAGGGAAAGAACTCTGTGGGCCTATTCCAAAACCCCAAATTCGGAGACATCCAAAAATAAGTCCAAACCTAATGAGTTGACTTTCCGAATAAAAAATGAACTCACCAGATCAAACAACTTTACTTTCTGCTTTATAAGAATAATAAAAAAGGTTTGTTAAAAGCCGTAACTTGATAGTGTGAAAACTACCTTTCATTCTTCTGTCCACGTTTAGCGGTCTCCCATCCACCCTTACCTGTAAATAGGGTCCATGAAGAAAGGAGTGGGTCTAGCATGCTGTAAGGAACCATCAGATGCTGGTCTTGGTTCACCGTTGCCTCCTTTCTTTTCCCCAAACACGTGGTTTTTACGAGGCTCTGTCAGCTTGGTCCCACTGGCTCTACTCCTACTGCCCATACTTAGATCCAGGGGCTGGTCTTGGCTTGTGGCCGGCGTCACTGGAGGCTTGGCGGGTACTGGGGTCAAGGGCTTCTCGTCCTTGCGTTTAGTGGTGAGATCAAAGGGAGACTCAGAGCTGCCCTTCTGCAGTTTCTTTACTTCACTTGGTGACTGGGGTTCCATTTTCAAAGGTAACGATCTCAAGTCTCTATCAGGAAATGGGTACATTGATTGAGAGAATGCTGGAAAAAACGGGAGGGGAAACATGGAAGGGTAAGGTAAAGCTCCAACTTTTTTGTCTTGCAGCCCCACCAGTCCTGCTGAACCAAAGTATTTCTCAGCAATAGAAGCAATTGCCTTTATAGAATCATTCACAGCTCCTGATACCGCAGTCTGCTCCTCTAAAGATGGTGAGAAAATGGAATGATTGCTGTATTCTTTCTTATTATGGATTGAAGCCAGATTCGGAAGAGGGCTTACTTTGTCTTTGAACATTTTACCATTTTCTTTAAATTTCTCTTTATCACTTTCAATGTCACTTTCCAGATCAGAGCCCGAGGTGGTTTCCAGGTCACTGCCACTTGGCGTACTGACATCATCAAGGTCACTACTCTCTGACTGGTCACTGATTTTCTCAAGGGGCCTCTCTTCAGAGGACCTCTCGGGCTGGAGCTCCACTGGCTTATTTTCCCCTACAGGTGGGGGTTTAGATAGTGCCTTCAAAATATCCTGTGTAGCTGGCAGTATCTGAGGATGTGTCATGAGGGGACTTTGACTTTTGTTTGTCTGTTCAGTACTTGACAGTCCTTTAACAGGAGAGCTAGCAGGTATCAAAGGAGGCCTGTGGTACAAGCCGGAAGGAAACAGACCAGGGAAGCTAAAAGAAAATCCAGGAGCTGTTGGAAAGGTAAGACCAGCAGGATGCCTATTGGCGCCAAAATAGTCAGCAAGGCCCGGGTTGGCATGACTCATATTAACCATGGACGTTTTATCCATAGCTGGGGTTCCAGGAAGTGAAATGCCTTGGCCAAAAAATCCACCTGCCGCAAAATGGTTCTTGCCCTCACAAAACCTCCTGTGTTTATTTAAGGAAGACGTAGTGCTGAACATTTGTCCACAGTCTTTGCACTTGATTTGGGTTCTGCAATCAGCATGCATGCGCTTATGACGACAAAGGTTTGAAAACTGAGTATAGGATTTATGGCAGACCTCACCTGTGTGCAAACAACAAAAAAGAATCTCAGGCTTTATGGCAATTGCTTCTGAATTTAGCAAGTATCACAATTGGTTTACCCCAAATTTCAATTAGGAAGCCAGGAAAAGACGTTGGAGGCACCAAAGTGGGTGCTCCAAACACAGAAAACCCCGTTTCACGAGATTCCAAAGCAAGGCATCCAACCTGACAAATGTCTTGAGACAGCACAAATATTTCATATATATATAAATATTCTTTCATCCCCATTGCATAATATTTTGTATCATATTTGTGTATTTAAATATTTATTAAAAAGTCAAATTCCAGCATGCATTGATTTCCCACCCAATTACTACACTAACAGAATCCTTACGATTAAATTCTTAAGATGTACTAAACATTAAACAGAACAGGAACCCCTTTACAATTTTAGACCATTTGAAGAATTCTATATTGTAGGCATCAACACAAAATAAAACAGCCTTTCGCTCGACCAGAAACTTCACCTTTATTCCCTCTCCCCTTGGGGAAAAAGCCTGTGACTGCTCTACCATTATTTAATTTGTATTATATCATATGCTCTCATCATTCACACATCAAAGCCACACAACAATGCACATTGTGTATTCTGAGACATTTTTAACAATCATTTTCATGATTTGAGAAAGACTGACATAATTTACAATGGCGCTATTTTAAGCCTGCAAAGGAAACTAAATTGAATGTAGCCCATCCTGCATTGCTGGTTCCCATGAACTATGATCACGTCCTCTGACTTCCCCTCACACCAGTGGTTGTGCTAACCTTCCTGCATTTATGAAACCCCGTCCTTGGGAAACATGTCCACTTGTTGTCATATCTTCATGGGTTATCTCCGGGCTTGACTTCTATGTGGTACAGCCAACTACAGTAAGCAGGGGAGAGTGCGCTGAATGCCATAATCCAGTAAGAACACAGCAGTGGGTGCAGCTGGGAAATAACTCTCGTCCCCGAGAATTTGCCAGAAAAGTAAAACATCTTCTTCCTCATATACGTGCGAATAGATCTAAGTACATTTTAAGACGGAACTCCGTAACCCTTAATAATTCCTTTGCTAGGTAGGAATCTTACTCAGTTCACGGCCTGGCAGGATTATAGTTTCCATTTCCCAAGCATCACACCTTTTACGTTACTTTAATAAAGATGAGTCCCCTTTATGTGTGAGCTTACTTTCATGCTTCCGTGCACGTTTAATACATGCAGAAACATGATATGCCTTGCTGGTAATTGTTGAAACCAATTTGTATAAGAAATTAAATTGAAGACAAAATGCAACATTTATTTCTTTCATGTGACAACTGCCTTTAAGCTCCTAAGTCAAAACAATAACAATTTAAAAAGAAAATTCAAAGAAGATTTTATAGACCTTCAGTCATACAAAACTCATCCAGAACTTGGATTACCCCACGCACAACCAAACAGGAAGTACCAAGTGATTCTATGTCTATTTCCTTTACTACTAACAATTAAAATGCATTGCTACACATATCAATGTGCTTAGTAATATTAAAGGAGCTTTCAACTGTGGAATGATTTATGACATTGTAGAGACTATAACATGCATTTTAATGGGAAGAGAAGATGTGAGTGATTTCTTTTCAAGTTATTCTACTGGAATATTGACCAGAGTCTGCTTTAAAAATATATACTAGTTAACCATATACAATAAATACACATACTGTTTAAATTCTTTGATACCCTAATTAAAACCATATGAAGTAGAGGGTAGAAACATGAGACTTTCGCTAGTTATACTAATTCAGCTATGAGCAATAACAAGAAATAGTATATAAAATATTGATGGAGTTATAAATGTGCACTCATTAAGAAAGTGACACCTCTCCTCTGGGCATTAAAAGGCGTTGAGAAAAGATCTCGATGGGTATTCAAACAAGGTATACGTTTTTGAAAGGTTAGCAATGTTTTACCAAACAAATGTTGCTCTCTACATTTCTTTCTAATAGCTGGATAGATTTAAGAAAATCAAGAGTAACAGAGGTGCATCTGACTTTCCTGGTTGTAGGCTCTGTTATACCAACGAATGGTGTTTGTATCAGGTCTCAAGAACACAGAATCCGGGATGTCTCCTTAGGCAGAGGCTTTGTTTTTCTCACTTGAAGATCTGGCCTGGCTCACCACAAACCACCAGGCCTCCAGGTAAGTGGCTCAATTGATGCTGCAGTCTATACTCTACTGTAATCTTCTCAGTAATAAGGAATTAGGCAGCAGTTAACATTGCATTTTTCTACTTATTAAACAAATTAAGAGGTATTTTGAATATATTCAGCCTATTAGAGCATGTGGTTTCTATTTGGGAAGGCTGGAGGTTTCTGTAAAGGCAGTGAGTAATTGCCTTAGCACTGATGACTCTGGGCTCAAGCTTGGTGGCACACTGTAATAAGAGACAGTTGCCATAAACACACCAGGGGGGGTAAATCATGGTGTGTGGCCTTCTGGTGAGAAACAGATATCAACTCTAGGTGAACCTCCTCCACTCCAAAGTCTCCACACCAACTCCTCTTTTGTTCTGAAATTACACGGCTATTATTCACAATTACCCCATGGTCCTCTGTCAGATTTTATATTTGAAGAATGCCATCTGCTATTTAAATTTACCAATAATTACTGAAAATACATTCATGGGAAATAGTCTGCACAATCTGATTGGAAAGGGACACCCTATAGTGCTTTAAAGCAAAACACTTGATTTCAACACAATTAAAATTCCAGATCCCAGAATTTTAGATGATAGGAATGTCTGTTTTCTGACTTTTACTTTAAATAATAAAGAAAGCATTAAATGGGTGATCGTAATTCACTGTGGTCAATTTCTCCCTATTTTCCACCAAAACATGAGAAATTTATCAAAATTTATTTCTGAAAAATCAGAAATAAATGAACTATGGATGTCTGTAGCACTTGCAAGTACAATTTAGGGCACTACGACCTAGAGTCAGGAATGTCTTTTTGAGACAAGAAGTCTAAAATTTCCATTGTATACTTTATTTCCCATGACTTTCAACAGAGCTTCCTCAAGGGAGACCAGAGAGCACCCTTTTGTTTCTCTGTTAGTCCTCTTTACTCCACCAGGGAACAGAAGAACATATGAGCAAAACAGGATGCTAGGGTAAGCTGGAAAGCGAAAGAAAAGCTCTCTTGGTGCTTGGAAACACAAAAGAGGGCTGTGTAAAGGCGAAAAGGAGGAGCGTTAGTCTCTGGCATCTCCATGTTGGCACTGAAAGTAAGGTTTTTTTCCATCGGGTCCTGTAGTAGTGTCTCATATACCTACTACAAACCATCGAATATTTGTCAGAGAAACTGTTTTGCAAGGGTTCCCAAGTCAGAGGTTTTGCCAACTCCTGAGTATGTTTCATCCAGTTCTGTGCTTATCTGGATCCAAAATCTGTCTTAAATTTTGTAACACAGCTCAGTGAGTCACTATGTTTATATGCCCAGCCGAGCAATAGATGAAAAGAAGTCCAGAGTCGTTGCCCAGATGGACTGAGAACAACTGATTTTCCATATGAAACATTTCAGCACAGTACAGAGAAGAGGGGTGGGTGGACAAGAGAAGCAAATGAGGGCTAAGCTGTACTTGTACTAAAGCGCTCTGTACAAGGATATTCTAAGTAGGTGGTCAGATTGGATGTCCCCTGGAAATACACTGCCTGTAAATCTGCTTCAGTGCAGTGGGTTATAGAAGCAGCCTGTCCAGCATCAAAGTGAAAATGTTCTGCTTTTCAAGTAACTGAGAACTACCGATCTGCAACCTGTGATCGGCAACAAAGGGTAGATTAAAGGGCATTTTATCCCACCCCCAACATACACACACACACACACACACACACACACACACACACACACAAACACACACAGAGTCCTAATAAGCCTCCTTGCCAGGTAGGGTTCTTCTAGCTCTTTCTGATCCAGAACAGGTTTTTCTCACTTCACCTTGTTTAGTGGTATCTGCGATTTGCTGTTTTACAAAGCCACACACATTTTCAGGATGAGACAAATCTCGTTGTCTCTATTAAATCCCACAACCTGGGGAGGCTTCCTTTACATTACTTAACGACTTCTCTACCTGTTATTGATTCCATCTAAAAGAAAACACCCCAGGCATCACAGACAAAACACCATAGATCTGGTTATAAAAGATTTTCTTGTAATAGAAAATAACCCAACTGGATGAGACCATGAATCGCTAATTCAGAGGCCCCCCTCATGGCCATGCGTGGCCCACCCTCCTGATCATAGTGCCTTTTGGATAAGAGACAGATGCAGGAAGGACGGCTGGAGTGTGAAAAACTTACAGATAAAGGGCTTCACACTGCTGTGGATGTGCTTGTGTTGTTTGAGGCCCGACGAAGTGGCAAACGTTTTGCCACACTCCGGGCATGCGTGGGCCCGGGCACCAACATGCTGAGAGCGGATGTGCCGCTGAAGGTTGCTAGGGTCCGTGAAAACCTGCTAGGAAATGAGTACTGATTAATCAAGAAACTTAATTCTAGGACACAAGAAAGAAGACCGGGAATAACTCAAGAAGGAATTTTGTATACGTGTTTTGTTTTTATTTGTTTACCCAAAGACCGAAAGAAAGTCGTATTTCCAAAGTGTCAGCCTCTCTAGGGTCAGGACTTACAAATTATTCAGTTTTGTACACTTAACACAAAGTACCTGTTGGTATCAGTTGAACAAAATAATTAATGGCATTATTAGAGCATATTCAAGGGTTTTTTGATCCTATTTAGAGTGAATGGAGTTGGATAATAAAATGCAGGCCATGACATTATTAAAAAATGGTGTGCTATTTACACCCTTTAAACAAAGACACACTATGTACAAAATTGGGGGTATTTTGACTAAAGTATCCCAAATCTATTCAAGGAGTTCCCCTAGGGTATAAATTCTAACACAGTGTTTCATTAAGTTACCATTAAGCTAAAATCATTCCTTCGGACATGGTACTAAGAAACCCAACCAAACGAACAACAAACAAACAAAAATAGAAATAGGAAAAAGAAAAAGCTACCCACACATCAGGGAGCAACACATCTCTAAAGATAACGTCAAATGTCCCAATTTCCACTGGCATGAGAAAAGATATTCAAATGTTATGAAAAGTTTTTGGAAAGAGAAATCAATTTTCATGACACCAGGACATCTTTTAGTTAATTGAGAAACATGAAAATTCAATGATGTGAATTGCCGTTCCCGTAGTTCAGAGTTACGGTCAAGGTGAAGGGCTTTCATTTCACTCTTACGTTGTTCAGCCCTGGCCACTAAGGCACTACACTTTTAATTAGAACCGGGTCATAATTTATGGTGGGGACTTCGGTGGAAAAATCTGCAAATGTAGGAGTCTCCCATTCTTTCTGAATAGGCATTCAGAAACTTTATGGGATTTCCTCACAGACTGATCTTAAAAGAAATTAGTAATGTGCATTGGATACAATTTTCATTCTCCATAAGGCTATAAAACAACCCCACGCTGGAAAGCCAGTAGCGGAACCAGGAATTTACCAAGGATGTCTGACACTTCGTTCTGGAACTCACCATCAAGCCTTGCTTCCTCCCTTACGAAAATAAAAGGATACCCACTAAGTGTTTCTATACACTGTACTAATGCCTTGTAGCACACAACACTCCGTCTACTTTTCTCAGGATATTTATAGTTTCCCCTCTCAAGGCTTGTTTTTATATACCGTGGCAAATGATGGATTAAGAGAGAGCAGGATGACACAGAGGGGCCAAGTAGTCTACAAATTCACTGTACCTTGGCACAGTTCTCACATTCATAGTGCTTTCCACTGTCATGTGACATCTGGTGGCGGATTAAATTGGACTTCCAGTTAAATGCCTTGGGACACTGATCACACTTGTATTCCCTCTCTTCAGTATGTGACAACATGTGTTTCTCCAGGCTGTTAAGAGAACAATTGATTTAATAGGACATGGTGACCAAGAACACATTCATAAACAGAACGTCATTTTATTACTAATCCAACTGGCAATTAAAGAAAGAAGAGGGAAAGGAGTTGAGCCGGAGAAGAAAGAGAGGAAACAGGCTTGCAACAGACAAAAGTACATTTTATATTCCCTAGACTGTGTCTCTCAGCCATACAGAGAAGTACCCCTGTTGTTAGGAAATAAATCTGATTCAGCTAGCAGAGTTTAGGTGCCAATTTAGGGGAATGATAAACAACTAGCGATTTGTCCAGTTCTGGATTCATTACACAGTTCTAGCCGCAACATGTATTGCTGTTACCCACTTAATTCAAACACAAACACTCAAATAGAAAACATTAAGAAAGTGCTTAAGAACATGCAGGAAGCTATTCTAATGTGTATAACCCTTACATTCAAAAAAGCACTTTTATTCCTACTCAAATCACCATATGGGAAAGTGAGCTGTAAGCTAACTATTCAACAAGCAACTTCCCAATACAACCAATATAATGGATGGTCAGACAGATGGACCGATGAATGAACATGTATGCATATAGATATCGAAGTAGATATAGATAGAAACATTATCTAGAAAAAAATATATATGTATATATACTATAACCTAAGATTATATATATACAACCTATGAATTAGGGAGGAAAGAAAAGTATATCATAAGTGGATGCACTAGTAAAGCCCCTCAAAAGACAAACAGAGTTAGAATTTTCTCACAAGCATAGCTTCTCTATGTTTTAAAGCTTAGACAATTTTACCTTCTCAAATGTTTCCTTCCCTCTCTAAAATTTGAATATGAAATCTGCATGAATATAATGAAAAGTAAATATTATAGATAATGGATTACTGTGATATTCAGAAGATGTTTGCAACATTTTTGTTAATTAAACACACACACATAACACATTAGGATACTACTCCCAAATAAAGTAACCAGAGCTCCTCAGAGAAATAGCCTGTTTCAAATGTGAAGCATGAAATACACAAGATGGGCCTTGAACATCTTGTTACGGCAAAAAGCAAGAGAGTTATAGATCGTGTCAAAAAAATTAGGGTGCCAACCTGAAGAGACACCCACTGACTAAAGATGGGGAAATTTAAGCGTCAGTAAGAGTAATAATCTCATCTTTTAACGATAATGATACTCAGAAACAAACGGAACCTCGCCAGTTACCCCAGGAAGATGCTGAGAAGCCAAATCATTATTCTGGAAACTAGTAAATAAAGGGAAAAACTCCTGCACATATCCTGCCTTTCCTATACGAACTGTACTTCAGGGTGAGCAAATAAACAATGAGGGGAAGTTTCTCTGCATTGAATTAATCCAGATAATAAATAATGAAAGAACGGGGGAATTCGAATACATTCATTTTTCAGCCCCTAAAGAATTAATGAATCTAGGCAATCCATTATATGCCTCCTGATGGAAACAAATGATACCATCAATGAGGTATTCTTCCTAAAATACTGAGCCTAAATCTGATCACAGCTTGGGATGTAACTATGAGTATACAGGAAACAGAGGAGATGGAGAAAGATGTTAAACAATACCAAGGGGATATAATCAGCAGAATACAGACTGGAGGAAATGCTACAGGAAAAAACACTCAGTATCTTCTGTATATAAACTGTAATGAGAAAGAGGGAGAGAGACTTACTGGCTTTGACTGGGGGAACCTATAAATTAAGAAATAGAAGAGGGACGTCAACCAATTGCCATGATGGACCTTATTTTGATCTTAATTCAAACCAGAAAACTCTAAAAATAATGAAATGACTGGGGGGAATTTGAACACCGACTGAATATTTGATAGTATTAAGGAACCATTATTTTTAAAATGAACTTACGTTTTACAGTCCTTACTTTCTACAGACACATACTGAGCTATTTATGAATAAAATGACATAATGTCCAGGATTTGTTTCAAATAATCCAAAATGAGTATAGCTGAGACAAGATAGGCCTCGTGTGATCATTACTGAACCTGAGCGTGTGGGTGTTATTACACCGCCCTCTCTAGTTTTGTGTGTATTTGAAATCTTCCATAATAAAAAGGTATTAAAATAAAAAACAACTAACTACCAAGCATGCGAGCACTGTTTCTTCCCTATATTTTATTTTTCTGTGAAATGAACACCCTAAGTTTGAGAATCAAGTAAGACCTCTGTGTGCCTAGAATATGTTATCCAGTGTTTGTACACACCATGTGCGTGGGAGTGTGTGTGAAAAAATGATATGCCCTTTCTCATATCTTGATAAATTAGAAACACCTTTCCATATTTTTCTCCTCCTCAGTTTCCTCCTTCCACTTCTATTCTTATTGGCACATGAACTTATTTTTCCTGCCCTATGAGTCAGTCGACTTGGTAATGCTATTCTATTTGAGCACTAGTGGCGATATCTCTGTGAACAAAAGGTACCAGGAGAGTACAGGTGTGTGGAGTCACAAGAACGGCCCTATCTTTATCTACAATATGTAATCCTCTGTTTGTTACACAAGTTGAAATGTTAATCAGAGAGTTAAGAGAAAGATATCAACAATGGCAGTTAACATTGAACTGAGTCAGGGACATCTTCCAAAATCGTTGTACAGATTGCTATTCGTACTACTGTCTTTAGCAAACTATCAAGGCATGCCATTTTATGGCATATATTATATTCCAATATGCATCTCAAATCATAAACTCTGAAACCTAGTGGTAAAAGATTGTCCTATACATTGAGACTGTTTCTTGCCTCCTAACTCCAAGGGTGTGATATTGTTTTAAGAGTATAGTACATATCACAAAAAGGGGAAAAAGATAGCAAAGTAGGGAAATTTTCTTTTTTTTTGCTTCTTCTAATCCAGCATAAAACCCATATTGTTCCATGGAATGATCAGCTGTCAGCTAATCAGTGATAGACAATAAAAAGGCAAGTGGTTCTTGCAAAAGCAAATGTTCATTGCTTTCATAAACACAGAAGTATCCAGTCAGTCATTAATGAAACTTCACTTTTCATAGAATTTTATCCCAATTTATAGCCTTCTGGGTTCTTTACATCTTTTGCATATCAACCTTTGTTTCTCGCCCCCTTTTTTTTTTGGAGGATGGTATTCTTTTCTTAATATTTTACACAAAAGATACAGAACAGAATAATATATCATGTCAAGAAAGGAATTCTTTGTTCCTTTTTTAACAAAGGAATTTGTTTAACGTATAAAACAATATCGGTTTCAATAAAGTGGAAAATATTCAGGGCACATAGGTTCTGCACTGGCTAAATTATATAACCCAAAATATCACCTGGATGACTGATATCAGGTCGCATAGTGACATGTTATATCCATCTGGCTGAGCTACTGAAAAGTGAGTTTTGAGGGTTCATCCAATGCCAGATAATTAGGTTTCCTTATTTTTTTCTACTGAATGTTTGACTGAAGGAGCTAAATTGACAGTTGGTTTTGGCATTAAGTAGCATTGACTCAGGCTTAATCTTATACCTAGTCACAGTAAGAAGTTTTCTCCACCTAAGAAGTATTGTTATACACAACATTTTAGTGTTCAGTCTGTCAATTTTTGTTTTATAATGCTGTCCATTATTTTTGATAACAAAATAGAAGGAAATATACTTACTCTCTGGCATCAGAGATATGGCTTTACAGTATAAGTACTTTTCTTACCTGCTGGTATTTATTTAGTAGCAGGTAAGGAAAGTATTTTCATTTTGGTTTTTAATTTGGACACAATGTATTTAGGAGACATACTGTGATGGTTTTTGATTACAAATCCATGTTTTACCAAACATACATAACAGATTTATTCTCTATGTGGGTTTATATTAAGTAGTAAAGATGAGTTTAAAGGGTACTGGGAAAACCCTCTTAGCCCCCAAAATGTTTTCTCTCTAATAGCTAGATTAAGCCTGAATTTTCAAAGCTAAACAGATTCATTCTTTTGACTCAGCCTCCTCAAGGAATGGGTTATACTTGATGCCTTTCTGGTCATCTATGCATTAAAATGGAATGACTACCATATGAAACCCTTTCCTACGAGAAGAGAGATGCGGGGCAATCAACAGAGGTGAAAGGAGAAAGAGGAAGAGGAGGCACTAAGGAAAGAAAGGAAACAAAAAGGTAAATTAAAAGAGGTGAGGTGTCCAAGACAAACTGTGAGTAATTCACATCCTTGACTAAGGCCGGCTGATATACTCCCATACCCATTTAAACACAGTGTTTTTATGTTCAGTTGAAATTCTGAGTATAGGTTCCAGATTTAAAAGCAAAGTAATGAATACAATTATTAAAATTATTTGTGGACCAAGGCAAAAACCATTAGGTAGAAACAAACAAACAAACAAACAAACAAAAAACTTATTAGCTGGTTAAACACCTTTCTGATCTGAAAGACCATTTTGTAGCATAATTATCACTACAGTTTTCAAAACATAGGTTCCAGGGTTGTTGTTTTCTTTAACAGAAATTTAAAAAAGGTTCTTGAATTAAATTCAAAGGGCTATGAAAAGTTAATATTATCACTGAAATATGATTTTCGTTTTGTTAAAAATAAGTATTATAGAATTATTTCATTTAGATCATGTTTACTTTTTCCCTTTTTGAAAATTCAGTATTTTCTTCACTGACTGTGTGCAGTTTAGATAAATAGTTGAAATTAAACCCATAGATTACACTGATCTATCAAAAGACTACTTAATCTTTCATTAAGTAAGTACCAGCACAGTCTCTTTTTTATCGTCTAAATGTTTCTAGAGGGTCGCTTTTCTGTTTGGTGTATAATTAGATTAATTAACATCATCGTTGCCTCGTCTACTCTTGATACCTCCGCTAAGTTACGTTTTACTATAATGTTAAACTTTCAATTGCCAATAACCCTCCTTAAATAATAAAAGTATTATTTTCTATCTGGCATCAAAATAACTAATTCTAACTTCACTGAAAATATTTGACAGGTGAGAATTTCCAGGGGAAAATGATTTCCGAACGTGTGACTAACACATTTGTCCAGCTCCTCGCTCTTCCAAATTTCCCATTTGCATCAATTCTGAAAATTCAGCATAAACATTTTACTGTAGAGTAAATAAACACGTTTTTGTAGTGCAACATGCCATGTCTAACCTTTGCAAATCGGGAAACACTTGGTCACATTCCTTACACTCCTGAATTGCATGTATCTCTCGGAGATCATTTTCACTGTCGAGTTTTTGTTGAAAGTCCTCCTCTACCATGGAGAATGCCGAGTGGGGTGTGCTGCATGGGAACTTCTGGTGATCCGCTAGTTCAGCCTTGGACTCGAAGAGCTGGTCACAATCCTCACAGCGGTACTGCCGTTCTTCTGTGAAAATAATTCAGGTGTTATCAGAACTCGGTGATCAGGGAGTGCCACCACACACTGGCAGTTCTTATCGAATTACGGAAGACATAATAGAAACTATTTGGTTGTCCTTTCCATCAATTCCATTTTAACACGGATTAGAAATAGTAAATGTAGGGACTTCCCTGGCGGTCCAGTGGTTAAGACTCTGCACTTCGACTGCAGGGGGCACGGGTTTGATCCCTAGTCAGGGAACTAAGATCCCGAATACCGTGCAGTGTGGCAAAAAAAAAGAAAAGGAAAAAAAAAAAAAGAAATAATAAATGTAAAGAAGCCAGGACAAAGCCTACAACAATAACAGAAGTGATTGCTGTGGCTCCGTATAGCCTTCTTATCAGATAAAACTTTATGACGAAACCCTTCCAGGGTTTAATATTCACAGGATATTAAAAGTCATAATGACCGTTTACTGAGCATCATTATGTCCTCAACCCTGTACATGGATTATTGATATTCCTAAAACCTGACCGTGAGGAATTATATGTCAGATTTGTATCCCAATTTTCAGATGAGGGTATTGATGCTCAGAGAAGTTCAGTAACCAGTCAGGGATCATAGAGCTAAGTGGTTATGTCAGACTTTGAACACATCTCCGTTCCACACCGTTCTCGCTGTGCCATGTTACCTGGACGGGACATGGTACAGAGTCCCTATCTGAGCCGTACTTAAGCCTGGCTAATATCAATAAACTTGGAAATGCTTTAACATTCGTCATTACTTATAATGTGACACAGCATGATTTTAGCACTTTTCTAGGCTCATTTATGTTCCCTCAGGGCCAGTGCTAATTGGCATAGCTTTGTTAAATAGCCAGCATATCATGCATTTGCACTTTAAATCACTAAGGTAAATAAATGGTAATAGTGGGGACCAGAGATAACAAGGCTATGGAGTGTCAGGTAGTGACGCCATTGTTTCTATTCTTTTTGTTGGAATAGCTTTCAGCCAACTCATGAGGCCATACTATGCACTGATCACACAGATATCATCACAGAAGTCCTGCAAACAGCTCACAATGCTGAAAGACACAGAGGACAACAACACGATACATCACCCCTGTGTTACAGACCTGCAGCCAGGACCTATATCCAGTTATTCATTGACCGAATGTTTTTGAGGGAATGTTTTAGTCACCTACTGAACGTGAGGCATTTTGCTAGGGAACGAATACACAAGAAACCCAAGGGGATACACATGTGAACAACTAGTATGATACATCTTATGACAGATGCATGCACAGGCCTAAGTTAGGAGCCCAGAGGAATATGCCAAATCCATCTCTCCTGAGGGAGAGAGGTTCAGCAAAGATTTTGTAATGAGGAAGAATCAGCCAGGTGAAGCAGGATGAAGGAAGACATTTCAGGCGGTGGGAATACCATGGACCAATGACGAAGGCAAGAAAGAGCAGGGCAGGCTCGTGGAAAGGCAAAGCCGTAGTAAAGTGTGACAGGTTTATAGGGTGCATGTAGGAGAGGAGTGGGAAATGAAGTTAGAGAGGGTAGCAGGTCACTAGGGGCTTTTTAGGTCCATGCTAAGAAGGGTACAGGAAGCCACTGAAAGTTGGAATGCCCCATTGCAGCTTGAGAAGCCAAGCAGGGAGGTCAAACGGGTCGCTGCTGCTGTGATCCATATACGATACTGGTTTAGTTTAAACTAAACCAATAACACAGGGGCCAGAAAGGTAAAGAAATTAGTATGTAGATTCAGTAGGGTTTGTCACCTTTGGACTTGGTTAAAGAAGAGGGAGCTATTTTAAAATAAATCACCTCAGCTGTAAGACAGGTTTCTCAATAACATAAACTAGGTAATGGAAACGTTTCCTATAGTTTGTGACGCTATTCACATGTTTAAGAGCTAAATTTAGGATCTCAGCCAGCAGTCTGAACACAAACAACCTCCAGGCCTATGAAAAGGCACAGGCTTTAGAGACAGCAAGACCTTGGTTCGAATGCTGCCTCTACCACTTTCTAGCCATGTGGTCTTGGCCAACTTACTTAGCCTTATATGGCCTCGTTTTCCTATCTGTATAATGGAAATAATTCCTTTCTTACAGGTTTGATCTATGTCTAAAAGACTAAATGAGACACTAAATGGAGAGCATAAAATAGCTAGCATACAGTAGGTGTACAGTGCATGTGTTTTATTTTGTCTTTTCTAAGAAACATTAAATCCTAGAAGTATGAAATACAAATCACCATGTAAACATTATAAACATTATATTTAACATATCGGGTATATGTATGGATATGGGTATGACACATTGAAAATGAAAAGCAACCGATGGGTTCCAGAGTGTTGTAAAGGCAGGTAATTTAGGAATGGTAGCCCTAAAAGAAAAATAGTCACCTCTATTTAGGCTTTTCAGAATAGTACGCTAACCATTTATATTTTAAAAAAATAATTGTTTGAAAACCTTTTTAGAGCAAACGTTCACTGATGAAAGATGCCTTATACCAGAGACAGCCCAAATTAATTTTTTTTTTTTTTTTTTTATCATCTGAGCACTCCCTACTGTCAAAGAGCCCTTTCCCACTGGGCCAGCCTCCCCATTCAGGCTCAAATTCTACCAGGCTAGTTGACAAGTCTGGGTTTCTGAGGCCATTGACTTGTCACAGTTTCCAAGAAGAAAACAAGTTCCAAAAGCCTCCTCAAAATACAACTGGTATAATCTACAAAGAGGCAGAATGCAGCTCAGCCAAAGGAGAAAAATGTTCAAGTAAAGAGCCAGCCAATAGTGGTAGCTTTCTTTGCAGGAGCTGCAGATGCAGAGGCTGAGGTTCGCCTGTTTGGAATGCCAGAGACATGGGAAGTGGCGCCATCCTCACCTCTCACTGGTAACCCTTCCCAGTGGTCCTTCCAACTATAAACACACTCTACAGACACCACTAGATTATGCTAAATCAAATCACATTATATGAGGGGAGGGAAACAGGAAAAAGAAAGAAAACAGTCTTAAACGCTCATCCCAATGATACAAATCAACACAAATAAAATTTCCTTTTACTCTTACCTGAATATACATCACTAGTAATTATAATTCTTTTTGATCCCCCCTTCATTAATTTAGAATAGGTCTCTGACAAATACAAATTCCTCTGGCTCTAAAATTTCCTCATCTGTACTTTTCTCCCAATCCTCATCCCTCCAGCCCTCTCCCATATGGTCATGCTGGCTAGGATTTTACTCAAGTAGAAATACTTTTCCCAGTAACAGAACATTAGATGGGAGAAACAACTGCTAGATATACAAAAGCCCAAGACCAAGCTCCCTGAAATGACTTTTGTACAGTGAAAGGACTCTCACTATAGTCTAAGGCATTGACAAAAGTTTTACCTATGTGGTGTCTCAGTCCAAATATTCAAAATTCCCCTGACCTCCATTTCAGAGAAGACCTCTGCTTACTTTAGCTTCACCGTAATATTAGCCAGATGTCATACCAAGAAAACAGCGACGCTATGAGAAGGAATTTCTTAAAACTGACATTGACTACCCAGGGAAACTAACAAGTACCAAGTGTGATGGACCCTTTGGCATATGCTCCATCACAATCTCCAAATGAGGGTGGCGCGGATGGTGGCGGGAGTGGTACTAACCGTGGATATCCGGTGCCATAGTGTCATGGGGATAGTCTTCACTCTTCATGAGCAGCAAGAGCTCCTCTCCTGGTGCGATGTCTGCAACTACTCTATAAAATATCTTCAAGAGACAATGAAGGGGTGGGCGGGGCGGGGGGAGAGACAGAGAAGTGACTATTAAGAAAGGGCAAGATATACACGAAGATAACTGTACATTTTCCCATACCTTAACAAAAATATTCCTTTTTATTTTCATCAAAAGAACTAGCTTTCCTGTTTTATACACTGAGAACTAGCCCTCTGATGACAAATGGAAAGCTGTGACTCTCCTGCCAATTCATACATCTTTTCCAGCTCCCACTTCACAAATCAAATTTTCTTAATGCGAGGCTTGCTGTGTCACATACACCCTGTGTAATGCTTAACAAAGAACAATCCCTTCTCTGAATTCCTTACTCTAGGGAGCCACACACATACTCAGAGAGTTGAATGTGTCTTGCGTTATCCAGGAGTGGCCTAGCGAAGGCTGGCAGGGGCACAATTGCTCCCCTCGAGCACGTTCTCAAAAGTAGCACCTTCTCAACAAGGAGCTTTTAAGGTAATAGGCTGGAGGGACACAACATAGAGAATCATGACAACAAGATCTGTAGAGAACATAGTCAAAGGAGAGCATTTTGTTTTTTAAAAACTTAATCCCTCTTTTACCAATCAAAAGTGCCACTCACAGGTCCAGGACCTGCCTTCATGACCCAGACCCTGATCCCACTCTTTGAAAGCAGGCATTATGCCTTCAATTGATTCCCTTACCAGGGTTTGGGGGTGGTGCTTATTCCTCTTACTTTCTAGCAAAATGCTGATGAGAGGAAGGATTTAAGAAATCCATTAATAACTGACTAAAAAGCAGTGGGGCAAGTGTGGAAAAAACCCTGACCTATAATTTCCAAGAGCTGCCTACCTCTCCCCTGACCAGCGTGGTTACCCTAGGTAGGTCATTGCCCAATCTACTTGTCCAGGATTCCGGGTTTCTTCATTTATAAAAGCATTTAATTCTGATTTGTAACATACACAAACATCTAATCATTATGTTGTACACCTGAAACTAATATAATGTTATATGTCAATTATATCTCAATATAAAAAAGATTTAATCATGAAAATATTTAAGGTGACTTTTCTTTTTCACATAATATGTTCTTAGTTTTTAAATCTATTCTAGGATTATTTATTAAACAACGATTCCGTAACCGGATAGAGGTTATGAAAGAAAGAATAAAGTTATACAGTTAACTGGTGAAAATGAGAACAATTACATTCACACACACTCACACACACACACACACAAATACCACCAAAAGCAACAATGACAACAACAAAACTAGGGGTTCAGTTCTGCTCAGTCTCGATGCAATGGGGAGAAAAATCACATAACACAAATTGGCACACCCTACTAAGAAATGGGAAGGATCTATTTTGAGCAGACATTGCTCTACCTGTGGTTTCTTGCAGGACCACTTATTTCAAACTGAGAAAAGTTGAGTCATTTACCGTTTTATAAGATCAACAGGTATGTGCATAACTTTAATTATATTTATCTGTTTATCTCTTGAAAAGCAGAGGACGTTAAACATAAGTACGTGCCTCTTCACTCCAGTAGGTGGCTCTGAACTCCAATTGTTTATTTTTCTTTAAAAAGACCAGAGCACAAAACTGTGCTAAATTCAAAAAATAACTCAATGAGGAGTATTTTCTGCTTAGTTTCTTTCCTGTCAAAATAAAATCAGTTTTTTCATGCAACAGTAATTTAACCACATGAAGTTGCTTTATAGAAAATAATGCCAAACATAAAATGTTGCCCTAATATAATATAACCTAAGATTCTTTATCTCTATCCTTAGATAAAATCCAGACTATCTTAGGAAAATTACTCCTTGTTATGTGCTGATTCTATAAAAACCAGAGAATTTACAGTTTGTATCTTATTAACCCTAACGTTCACATTTTCCCTTCTCCGGCAGTACACTGAGAGGAATAATTCTGCTCAAAAAGTTACCAGATTAAAAAAAAAAAACAAAAAAACTGTGCATTTGCTTTTTTCCCCCTAAACTTTCCAGTTAAATGCTTATTAGTGCCCTGTTTCATTCTAGAGTTCTATTTCCCCTTAGAAAACAATAGACTTCTCTCAACAGTTTGAATCACCTCTTCTTTTGGCATCTCTCAAAGGTTTAACTTATTAGCTTCCTTTCCAACAACATGTTGATATTTGAATTGTGACATATTAGAACTTTTCAGTGGCTTCTCGGAAACAGTGAGGTTAAAGAGACAATATCCCGAAAGACCGTAAACAGTACAATTGTCTCTGTTGGGGAATGCTGCAGAGACACACATGCCAGATCATTGGAAGAAAGTATTATGATATCATTATTTCTTTTGAATAATGGAGTCCACTATTAATCATGTCTCTTTTAGTTCCATTTTAGATTTACTCAATCCAGTGTGAACAGTCCAAGAAACAAAAGAAAGTGATGGATACACTGTAACTACACATTAGAAAGATAATTCTCTTTGCCGGGACATAGATCACTACTGTAATTTCCCTTTAAGTGTCCAGATTGTCATGTGAAGAACACTGAGTGCATAAAAAATAAGACACGGAAGAGCGTTGATGTTGGCTTTATTTATTGGAGGTAAAAGGTGACATTCCAGGCCACGAAAGGCAAGGCAAAGCAGAGTGGGTTTTAACTTCAGGGTGTTCTTTTCGATTTTAAGTGAATTTTTATGGTGCTCATGAAACTGAGGTTTGAAAAGAACTGGCAAGAGCCCGAAGTAATGAGGGCAGATTCTGGGCATGCTTCCTCATATCGCAGTAAGAATGTGCCTTGAAGCCCCATCTACCGCCCTTAGAAATGCAGTGCTTTTTTCAAGGTGTTGTTACCACTTGCCATTTCATTATATCTCAACTCTTTGGATTTTACAGAGACTTAAGCAAAATTATGTCTTTGCTCTTATAATTACAATGGTCCCAAAGTGTAATTTGAGTGCTTGAATCCAGAGATGTCTACATACAAAGTTGGTTTATGTTCTAGCAATAACAATACACCAGCAGGCGTTTGAGAAGTGAGAGAAGTAGTTTAAATGAAAACATAATGACAATTTGTTGCCTCAAAACAATTATGTGGGGGAAAGATGGAATGTAATGTTGGAGGAATCAAGCCTTTCAGAAAAAAAAGTTATCGCATCTATGCTTTTATGTTAGAAAATAGGTCTTTCAGCAAATAAAAATATAATAAAGAATGGAAGTGATTTATGTAGCTTCTCCCACAGGTTTGTCTATTAAGTATGCTTGACCATGCTTATAAAAATGTAATCATAACATCTTTAAAATCAGTGTATTCTCAAAATTTCGGCTATATATTGCAGTCCTATGAATTACATGTCATCTGAGTTACGTACCCAAAGCAGAGACATGACTAATATAACCTCTCTGGGTTTTGTGTTAGATAAAAATGGAAGGGAATCAATTCCTCTGTTAAATTCCGTAAAAGAGTTAACAGGTCTCTTCCATCAGGGAGTTTTATGGCAAAAGTTATCTGGAACCAAAATAAAAATGTCCTGGATCTGGGATTTTGTGATGAATTCAACTCAAGTATTTAAAGAGGGGCTCAAAATCTCAAACACTTAGAAAAAGTTGGAATGGATACAAAAGGGCTGTTGATTTATTATTTTGCTGTGTGTCTCTCAGAATGCTCTACTAGTAGGGAGAACACAATCTCTCCCAATATAAGGTGAAAAATTAGAGGAATGGGGCCTTTTAGTATAAGAAAATAGGATTATATGAGAATTCCGTTTTTTAAAAGTCATGATAAATATTTTAAAACTGTGTTAACTCCTTTAGAGTTTTCTATTTGGTAGCTAATACCAAATTCCAGAAACACAACATGTTATGAACATGACCTAACTCTCCATATATCGGAAACTTTTGAAAGTGGAGGTGGTCTTTTCATTTTATCATAGAAAAAATTTAATTTTTCCAATATCTTGCTGGACTCTTTTTAATTTTTCCAGAAAGCTTTATCTCTGTCCTTGTAAGTATGGATATTATATATAAATCCCTGAATACTTTAATTTATAAGAATAAATATTATCATAAATGGTTTAATAGATCTTTCTATATTCTTTTATTTTAAAATTTGCCAAAATATCACACTAGTGAAATTTCTTAATATTTTTAAAAAAATTCTAAAGCATTCAGATATTTGAAGATAAAACTAGAAATCCCTCAAATTGTTCACTTTTACTACTGGTGAAATTCACAATTTAAGGCATAAATATAATATTATGCATGCATATAGGAATTACTCTAAAAAATAATTATTATTCTTAATTTATATTAATCAAACCTTGAAATGGTTCCAAATGTCAAAAGGATATCTGTTCAATTAATATTCATAAGGCTAAGCTAAAGGTAAAAGGCAGTGGTGATGTGGATTTGATTTAGCAAATTTTAGACTGCCAAAATGTATATTTTCATACAACGTTATATATTAGTATATATGTGCTTGGATATAGTATATATTTTATATGTGATTTATAAATGTGGCAAAGTATACATTTTAGGGACATTTTAAAATCTGCACAAGATGTTAGTAATCTCATATTTTACATATTAATATAAATTAATATTTAATGGCATGTGATTAATTCTATTATATATCATATAAGTTATATACAATTATATATTTTATAAATTGCATATTATATGTAATATATGTTATAGATAACTATTTATTATATATAGTTGGAACTGAAATTAATCACACTTTATTAAATATTCATTTTCTTTTGTTATTTAAGCCCAAGAGGACAGCCACTAAAAGAGAGTATGGACAGTTTTAAGCATTCTGATAGCAAAGGCAATAGGCTATAAAAGACTTTCAGATTAATTCTGTTTTGTACTGTCACAGCCTGTGTTCAACCTATTCCTCCATCAAATTGATAATGCTACCATTTGTATTTATAAATGGCAATAATGTGGGTTCTTGTTTATTATCCTATAAAATAGAAAAATCTAGAATCTGTCAGATCAGACTTGCTGTCTAGTTTGCTATGCTTGGATCGATTCAAAGTATTATGCTTGTATTACTGAGACAGAAGAAAAATTCAGTGCACACAGAGAAAACAAGAAAGAAAGAAAACATCATTTACTTTTAAAAAGATGAATAAGGACTCATTGTTATGAATTCTCATTTATTTTTCCTGGTCAAGCACTGGAAGTTTTATTTATGCTTAATAGACTGCATTTGGCATGTCTGAAAATGGCAGAAGTGTGAATTATGAGTGACCTTCAACCTATTCAGGAAGTTGTAATAATTGAAATAATAGAGAAATGTACTCCCTGCAAAATCTGTACCGAGAGACAACTTTTTCAGACTATTGCCGTCTTTTCACTTTGAAGTAGACAGTTGATTTCTTCCCTCCCACCTCCCAACAATCAGCCTGAATGCTTTATTTTCTATAGCTTCATTCAATTTACCAGTCCGAAGACGAGGAAAAGCTGAATGGAACTTTAATGTTTAGAGTGTGGATAGAAGGGGAGATAGGTGACCATTTGCATGTCTGAACAAAGTCAATATTTGATATGAGCACATCTGTCAGTCTTGGTGCTGCAGAGGTAACATCAAGTCCACAGAGACAACGTGTGCATATGTGCTGGCTTTAGGAGACTTGCTCTGGACCCCTGATCCTTCCATAGCAACATGGGAAACCCCTACTCAGGAGGGCAGGAGTGACAAGTTTTTAACCTCTGAAAGAAGGACCCTATTACACATTCTAATCCTGATTAGTAAGAGATAACTAAAAGTGTCTTCAGCAGACAGAGATTGATGACAGAATGTAAAGATATTTGTCCAACAGAATGGAAGCATTATCGTGGCCAAACTTTGCTAAAGCAAACCATCCTTAGTTTCCTTAGTTCCTCCAAAGACATAGTATCCCGAATTTGTCTTTAAGGTAACAGTCTAAAGACTATAAGATATTAACTGAGAAATGTCAGGTACTGTCTTGCTGTATCTGCTTCCAAAACAAAATTATATGTATCCACTGGCTATTTTCAGAACAAAAATATTAATGAAGGAGAAGTTCTGCCCCACACATCTTTATCTCTTCATTAAGAACATGAAGAGAAAGCCAAGTGTAATTTATTGGATGAAACAAAACAGAAAGGACTGACTGTTGACTCTAGTTTGCAAGAACAGGGCAAGTGATAAAGATACACATTATTATACCTGGAGCCTACAGTGTACCCAGCCTGGAAGCCTTGCAAGTTGTCCTGTTAAATAACCTCTAAGGATCTCTCTACAGACCCCACAAGAAATATTCATTAGCCACCTGTCTTTAATGTGGCCATTTTGTCTGACTCTATGAAAATTGATCATTCTGAACAGTTTCAGAATGCTTGGAAAGTGAGGAAGCTAAAGATCCTCTTTGGGTTTTTTACTAGGCTGGAGGTGTTTCTTGTGTTCTTGACCAACATGTTTTCCTCCTTGATGACTGGCTTGTAATGAATTCTGACAACTATCTTTTTGGTACCATTCCAGAAATAGCTGGAGTCCGGTATGGTTGTGATGCTTTTAGATCTTCCTGAATGAAAAGTGTTGTGTACATGCAAATATTAATTACTTAGAATGTGCAGATCATCTTTTTTCAATTTATGTGGTTTGTGGATCTTGGTAAAAATTCCTAGTCTGTGTAGTGCTATGGCAGGGCTGTGTGCTGGGCATAATTACATGAGGGAAACTTTTTTGTGGGGAGGGGATGCTATTTGTTTTATCATGTAAATATCAAATGACAGACTATGTCTGAGACAGCTTCATCTTCGGGTGAAGGAAGTAACTTATCAGCCAGACAGCATCCCCCCAAAGTCAGCTTAGGCACCGTTCACAAAGCCAGTCTCTGGGTATTGCCAGCTGGCATTCATCTTAAAACAGCAGAGCATAACTTTGTTATAAAAGTGGAACTTGACTTAAAAGCAAAGCAAAGAAAATGGCCAAAGCCAATAATAATTTTAACATCAAAAGAGGTCATAGAAAATGTGGACAGAAATCCTTGTAAAGGAAGAGCAAATTAACAAATTACCTGACAGTTGACGCAAACATGTTTAAAAAGTAGAGAAAGGCTAAGATACTACATTTTGCTTTTTTGCACAAATTGCATTAATTGAATGATGTAGGCATACATTTTTTTTTCAGTAAAAAGCCAAAGAAAATAACTTGATAACTGAGTCCATAATAAGCCTGCAATAATAATACTGTTATAGTGTCACAGCAGCCTGATAGCACTGCTGACGTGGACCCAGGGAGAGGGAAAGTGGGTGTGCCAGTTCAGCCATGATGGTCCTGGAAGCAGTTAAAACTTTATAAGGTAAAGCACAAACGAGAACAATGCCTGATCCAACTGAAAACACTGTAGAATCTTGCAGCTGTTCCTCAACGACAAGGGAGCTGGCAGAATCCCCTACGTGAATTCTGACCTTGTATTCTCTGAAGGGCACTCCTTCTTCTAGATCTTATTTCTTCAAAATATACATCAGGTATTAGATAATCTCTTATCGACACATTTTGTTTTCTTCAGAGGGAACAGCAGACTTCTCTTAGTCTACTTACTAAATACCAGCTGTCAAGGGCCTGTTTAAAAATGAAAGGACTTATCACCTTGTGTAAATGACAAGATTAATAACGTCTTGGGTTTCTGAGAACTTTATTCCACTTGTAGACCATGTTAGGGCAGGCCAAGAGCTTGAATGAAATTGCGTTCCTTTCTGTGATGCACACCTATAAAATGTTACCCCAAATCACATGCCCAGATCTTTCTCATTATCATGAGTGGAAAGGTAGGTCTTGTGTAAGTCGAAAAAGTTCACTTACACGAATTGGGCCATAGTGACCTGTCTGATTACAACCAAAATGGTTTCACCATGAAGAAGTATTAGAGGAAAACTTGTGTCCAGAGAGCTATTTCATAAGTACACTAAACTTGTGAACATATCCTAGATAAGCACTGGCCTGATTTGAGGTACCTAGGGGGTCTGTGGGCCCACTTGCCTTTGATCTAGGTGAAGGGTATAGCAATTTGGAGGTCTGAGGAAGCTCATCAAAGGATGGAGGGAAAGGCAGGGGCAGGGTGAGAACAAATCTAATGCAACATGCTCCATCGACCCATCAAAATGGATGTAAAAGTAAGATATCTACAAGACAACAAAGAAAGGGACATCAAAATATCCAGATTTAAAAAAAAACACTCAGTAAATCATCTAGGTGTTTGGCCTACTCGACATTAAACACATGGGTGCTTCCAGATGTAATGAAACCTCTGAATAATTAATAAACCATTTTCATGCTGCCTCTACATATTTGGTCCTCTTGAGGACCTATTCTGGAAAGAACTTTCATTATCCAATTCTCTGCTTTTGCTCCTGCCCTGATCTACCTCCAAGTGCCAGTTCTGGATCCTCAACCAGGGATAATTCAGACCATTAAAATGCAAAGATATTGAAGCATTGCCTGTCTCAGTAAAAATTTCCAGCTAAAGGCTGTGCCACAGCAGTATAGCTATGTAACACTGTACAAAAACTTTAAGGAATAAGGGGAAAAATAATTAGGACTTCAAGGATAAAGAGCCTTGGGTGTTTTTAGTGGATCTACTATTTTATGACTGGAGTGTGACTTAATTTACTAGTGTCTTTGGTGCGGCCTTCTTTTACAAAGATAAATTACTGTAGTTAATACAATATTTTCAGGGGGGAATAAGGATATCAGTCAGAAGCTGCGGCTGCTTAGAAATTATGGTTTAGCAAGTATGCCAGTGTTTTCAGAATTTCTATCTCCAAAAACATCACTGCAATAATTTTGAAAACATGAAATGAAAAAGACATCTAAAAACAATAAACTCGAGTCTTCTAGGCAGCATTGTCAAGAAAAAAGCTGCCACAAAGCTCACTCTGGCCTGAAAAAAAGAAATCTGCAATAAAATAACTTGCAGAAATCTATTGGAAGATTTAAACTCTGAAAAATCCCCTCAAATAAAATGCTTGTAGAGAGGTATTAGGAAAATGTTCATGGAATAACCTTTGTCTTTATGATACAAAACAGATTGCACGCTTTATCAACTTTACCTGAAAATCAAAACCTAGGCTGTTTCTAAGTACCTCATCACCCCAAACAAATCAAATACAAGTTTTATCCAAGACAACGTGTTTTGACTGTCCCACTATTATCAAACTGTATTATCACCTTTAGCAGACACGTTAATTCTCTTTTATAGAACTCCTTCACATCATTATAAAACTGATCCAAATTGACTAAACTTGATCCTGAATATTAGAATTTTAAAAAATACGTATCTTTGCAAAAGTAAACTATAATTTATACCCTCCTTTTTGTTTTAGGTCATCTTTTCCCTTCTTTGTTGGATGCCCTAATTATTACAATGACTAGCTTGCAGTTGAAAGATTCCCCTGAAATTCTTCATTTTTAAAGCCCAGGACTTATTTAAAATTCATTTTATAAACTTGAGCTCTATCTAAGAATCAGAGCAAAGAGGAACACTTTTTACAGTTTTTTGTCGCGTGCTTAATTTGCTTTTGTGTGTGCAGGTGAGTTGATGTTGTTAATGTTTAATAATTACTCCTGATCCAGGGTGTCTCTTTATATCTGGATATTAAATAATATGTCACACAGTGGGAGCGTTCATTATGAGATGAGTTGTGCTTATTCACCATTTGGCAGCTCCTATTCCTCACGGAAAACAGAGTGAAAAAATAGACCTAGAGAATCTCTCTAGTCAGCTCTTTTATCATGGCACCTAGTCCAACATTCACATTTCAAAGCTGCCTGGAATTGCTAGTCTTAATTGGCTTTTAGAAAAGATGCATACACTATTTTGATGTCTGCTCTCATTTGTCTTGTCAACTGGGTTAAATGTGATTGTATGCATATATGTCTATCACACAAATCTGACTTTTACCTCTGACTTTCCTCTCGTTGTTTATGGGTGAACTTACTTGACCATAGAATGTCAATTTCACAACTATGTTATTTGATATGTACTCTCTTACCATCTTAGATTTCTGCCAGCATAACACATAAGTTTAAAATGAGAACTTACAGAAATAATAGTGTATGTCTAATATTAGCCTTTTACGGTTTTCCTGATTAACTATGTTCCCTGATTCTTCAGTTAAAATATGTAAACGTGCTC
The DNA here is from genome assembly GCF_028021215.1 of Eschrichtius robustus. Taxonomy (NCBI): domain Eukaryota; kingdom Metazoa; phylum Chordata; class Mammalia; order Artiodactyla; family Eschrichtiidae; genus Eschrichtius; species Eschrichtius robustus. The sequence continues at coordinate 49,277,152 of NC_090829.1, forward strand.
TTCATTAAGATACAAAACCATCATATTTTCTTTCGAAAGCAATGCATTTTACAATGTGTACCTCAAAAGTAACCATGTGAAAATTGTAAATGCCTACTCTAATAAGCGATCTAATTCATACTTAAGAACAGCAAAATAGTTTCCTTTTTAAATGAGATCACAATTCCCAAGGACAAGAGTATATTTATTAAAAAATATTAGACCCATAACTATTAAATGAAAAAATGTATTGGCCACAAGTCTCATTCTTCAACCATCTTTTCACTGATCCTACAACAGTTTTATCTGTCTAAGGAAATAGCTCCTCTTGTCAGTAAATATGGATAGCAAATAATTATTATGATATAATTACATTATTTCATCTTACAGCTGCCTTTTGAGGTCTTCCAGTTCCTTTTTTAGGAGGCATCACACGCACAATTCACTCATTTACAACACCTATGTAATTCCCACACCTACATATAGTCAGTGCTCAGAAATGTTTGCTGTTGATGGTGACAGTAACTCATGTGACGGACTTGGGATATTTTCTGCTTACGATCAATAGCTAATTTAATAATGTTTTCCTTTGTCAATAATGTCTCTTGTTTTCTTACAGCAAAGGGAAGAAACCAATTGATTGGTTTATTATTTTTGATATATGTTGAAGATTTTTAAATGATTCCCATTTAAACCTAATTTTATAATTTACTACCTCTTACACAGTTTAGTCAGTAAAAATTATCTAGTAGCTGGTAAAACGCCAAAGAATAATCTCATAACAATGATTGAAACAGAGTCTTAGACAATATGATGCTAGCATTACTTACCAGCTTTCAAATGGAAACATCTAATTTAAACTTTTCTTTTTCTTGGTGGTGATTTTCATAGTAGATTTGCCAAGCAACCATTTTAATATGGTCTTTGAAACATATTTGATTTACATAACCATCGGTTTAAAAGAAATAAACGATGATAATATAACTATATTCTAACTCAACGATGTTTATAAAACAAAAATTAGCAGGTTGAAGTTCTTGTTGCTTTAAGTATTGTCATACTAAGTTACAAGATCCATAACCTCACTTTATCGAGTGCAAAATATGTTTCTTGATATTTTCATGATCTTGTTTCATAGTTATTGTTATTAAAGTTAACCTCACTGCATGAGCCTCCATAAAGCAATTTCCAGCAGTGATACTTTTAAACATTTCACATAAACAACAACAAAAAATGTTATTTGATTAATCTAAAAGTGTTTCTCATTTATAATTAGGCAAATCAAATGCATAATCAGACAAGTTCACACGTAGATCATACATGTATCTCTACCTATTATTTAAAATAAAATCTATATAATATTTCAAGTGTATCACTTCCAATTTCTGCATAAATTCAATGTTCTTGATTAGTTCAGTACTTTCTATGAATGTCTCCTTATTATGATGGCAAAGGAAAAAAAAGGTAAAGAATAGCTACTAATAAGTAGTATTCAGTTTTTAAATCATTCAGTCATTCCCAGAAAACTAGAGCATTTATGAAGTTTACTAGCACAAAATTTACTAGCAAAAAACTACCCAAAAAAGAAGTACTGAAAATGACTTTATTCTGCATCTTATATTTGGGCATTACCTTTCACCATATCGACAAACAGGCCACAAGGGTCTACTGAAGCTCACTGTTATTTTTATTCTTCAGGCTTCACTGATACTTTTAGTGCTCTCCAAGAAAGACAAGAAAATCTTTACAACATACCTGATCATTTATCTGGCATGCAACGAGGTTGTGCTGATCATAACAGCCAGCGAACCTGATGTACTTGAGCCAGCTTCCTACATCTGGTTGACTAGCATCTATGCAGAACTTCACATTGCAAAACTCATCTAAGATCTAGAAGGAAGAAGACGAGAACAATCAATTTCCATTATCAGTTCATTCATTAGAATGGTTAATTGCTTGAAAATATTTTATTCAAATGTATGTTTCCTCCTTTGAATCCTTAAGAGAAAAAACGTCAGACAGCACGCATATTAATAAAGAAGGAATAATAATAAGTTATCTTAGAAGTGCCAATGTACTGCCTTTAAAGGAACAAAGCAATTGTAAATTATTACAAAAACTGATTAATTGGTTTTAAGAATGCTCGATTCCTTGTTATGAATGAATGAGTGCTATTGCCTTAATTTTATCCAATGTGATTTTTACGAAAAATAATATTGAACAGCATATATTAACATAATATTTCTAAACGATACAAGTCAATATTTTAGGTTCAGATAATCTTCCCTTGTAAGTGTATACTTTCGCATATTTTGCACTTTAAATTAATGCAATTTAAAAACTTTAATCTAAATATTGTCAAATTCCTTTTCAGTTTGCATTGCACTACCATGAAACAAATCACACCCGTAATTGAAGAAGATAATAAGATTTGTCTCACTGATGCTTCCGACCAAACTAAAGAAAAACAAATGAAAATAAATAATTGGTAAACAGTTGTGCAAAATATGTCAACCTAAAGTTTTAGGTAACACATGCCAATGCATATTTCAACTTTATGTTCGTAAGTAAAATACCAAAACTGGCTTGTGAACAAGTAAAAAATATGTAAGAATATTGACATAAATTGCCATCATTATATATGGTTGTGTATGTTAGTGTTGTTATTTTTCATGAGATTTTATGTTTGGCCTATGCTAAATATTAATCACTACTCAGGATACCTATTAAACAAAAATTAAGATGGGAAGTGTCCATTTTTAAGGTCTTGTCTACTTAAACGAGGCTATTCGGATTCAATAGTAGCACTAATGTTTTAAACATCAATATTAAAAGCTGCAGAGTTGTTGACCTGATGGTAAATAACTAGAAAGTCTGGTAATGTTAATGTCAATCAGTTAGCGCAAACTTGAGGAAGTTTCCTATCAAAGACTAAACAATCTAGTCTAGAACATTAATTGATGAATTAAATAACCTCCTCCCCGCCCCCCCAGAACTCTGGTGTATCTATACCTATAAAAGTTAAAACTAAACACTTGGGTGCATAGACCAAAGCAATTTTGCACAGAATTCGGGTAATCACCCAGTTGCAGATTCAAGTCATTAACTCACCACAAACTTCAAGAAGAAGCCCAGTACTCAGAGGGCTCTAGTCAAGAGGCATTATGAATAAGCCTTTGGCCATCAGGCAATTAAAGGGCAATAAGTAGTCCCACAATTTTTAAAAGAAAAATTGAAACATAAGATAGGAATAATAATTGCCACACACACACACACACACACACACACACACACACACAAATCAAGTCTTTTTCAAGGAGGCCTCTTCGCACCACCACCAACAGAAAGTCTATATTAAATACCCTCTCTAGTGAGAAGAACAGATTTTAACAATTCCTCATTTATAAAATTACAAACTTTAAGTTGTTTTCTTCAACTTTCAATGCTGAGCAGCTTAGATGGCAACTTGAGATTTCCCCCCTCCTCACATGTCTGGAAGGTGCATAAACAATAACAGCAATACACACTTTAAAACAGTAAAAGGTTGGGATTGTTGCTTTGTTTTTTGGTTTATTTGATTTCTGGTTAATATTTGTTGTTTGTTTTCTTGACTAGCCCCCCTCCCCCCCAAAAAAGGTAGTTCTACTGACACACTAGAGAAATATTTAATGAAGGAAACAGGGTGAAGGCAGTGAAATGCAACACCAATTCCATTTCATATTTGCAGAAAGACGTGGGAAACTTGTTAATTTCAAAAAGGTCAAAAATCATTTATCCCCTTAGCTTTCTAGCATTCCCTTTTTGCAAGGGCAGGGTAAGTACTGCATATACTGCACATAAAAATTCTAGGTGTAATTTTACTCCGTGTTAACATTATTGCCATTGCCACTGTCAACAGTGAAATTAATTTAAAAACAGGTTCATTTCCAAAGAATGTCTTTTTACATACATGTAATATGATTATTCAAATATTTCACCAACGTATTAACTTTCTTACTCTCCGTATTCTTGCCCCAAGACAAAAGCTTAACTTTCTCCAGAAACCTTCCCCCCCACCCCGGGTGAATTATTCGCTTCTGATTTGTTAATACAACTGCATTTGTCTCCCAAATGTCTTAATCGTCTCGGAAATCTCGAATAAAATAAAGTTAACAACACATCTTCCGTCATTTCATCGAACACACTCCTGTGTTTTTAACAGCTGTCAAGTTCCAAAGATAGCTTAAAAAAAAAATTCCCTTTAGGTGGACTTTAGAGAAAGGCCCTTTCAAAAATCCAACAGCGAAAGGAAAAAAAAAAAAATCCCCACAATCTAGCCAAAGGGTCCGAATGTGACTTTCTCGCGAAGCAGCACACGATGTTGGACAGCAAAGCTGTTACTTGGCAAGGTGGAACTCGGCCGAAAGCGGCTCCAAAGTCGCGTGGCCAGTGCCAGGAATTCAGATTTTGGCAGCCCCACCTTCTGAGTCCCTGATACCGACGGACAGACACACGGAGGGAGGGGAAGGAGGAGAAGAGCGCGAGGAAAGGAGGCCGACAGCCGGCAGAGAGACCCACCGAAGGCCGGACGACCCACCCCGGAGACGCGTCCAGACCGCACCGTTGCACAGGAGGAACAAGGAAATCGCCAGTCCCGGCAACGTAGATAAGCACAGGGCTCCGCGAGACTGCGGGCAAGTAGGAAAAGAAGGCTGGGGGGGCGGGGGGCGCCCCGGAGAAGGGGTGCCAAGGCAGGAAACTGTCCCAAGAAACAAACTATGCACATCGCCAGGACTTCTTTTTTTAAAGTGAGTTGTCTTACCTTAAGATTTCTATGGCCTCAACTCAGCAATAAAAGGCAATCACAGAAGAATTAAAACAAACAAAATAAAATAATCAGCAGCCCCCAGGTTTCCTGCACGAAAATCCTTTCATACGATCCCGAGCCACATTTCGAGATGTTTTTTAAAAAAAAAAAAGCCTCGCGTCTCGATTTCCGAATGGTCTCTGATAACTTTGTCCGTCTCTAGGATCTGCTCGCCAGGACCACGCGTTTCAGATTTATTGTCCGCCAACAGTGTATTTTTAAGACCAGAAATGAAGTCTCCTCTCGTCTGGGTGACCCGAGTTTGGTGTGTTTTGGCTTTTTTCCCCCTTCCTAAATGAGTTCCGAGCTATTCCTTCTGGTTCACATCACCTCCCTCTTTTCTCACTTTCTCTTGCTCTTATCAGCCCGATGTGTAATGAAAGTTATCTGAAACCCACTAAAACTTCTTCCACTTCTCTCTCCCAGTTCCGAGGTGGGGGTGGGGGGGTGGGGGGGGGGAGATACAGGCAGGAGGAGGAGAGTTTGAAAAGGTGGGGGGCCTGGGGAGGCGAGGGGAGCTCTAGCCCCCTTTCTGATCCTCCGCTGCGCCTTCCCCGGTCCTAGACCCTCACGGGATCGTCCCCTTTCGCAACTCCTAGCTCAGCCGCCGGGTTTCTATTTCATGAACTGTCTCTTTAAAGAGGATCTGCTCGGCCATCCAGAAAGAACCCGGGGCGAGGGAGAAAGGGAGCTATCTCCCGCCGCCCAGAGTGATCGGAAGCCAGACAGGCTCCTCTTTCAGTAAATTTTTAAAGTGACAGCAGCCTCCTCTGGCGAGAGAGGTCACAAAAAGGTCGCCAAGACTCAGTCCTATAGGGACAGGCTGATTACGGATGCACCATCCCCCTTAAACATGTAGATTTCTCTGGGTAAACAACCAATGGGGAGATCTCGCCAGGCAGGATTTCTTTCCCCAGGGAAATATCCTCCGTTTCGGTATCCTGAAAGCACAAGTGTAAGTGTGTGTGTGTATGTGTGTGTGTGTGTTGGGGGATGGGAGTAATGGGGTGGAGAAGGGCTTTCGGGGTGTGAGGGTGTGTGCACGAGGCTGGGGGTGAGGCGCTGGAGGGGGTGAGGTGGAGGTTTAGGGTGAAGAGACGCTGGCTCACGCTAACCGTAATTACTTTAGAAATTCTCCGAAAACAGTAGCCTAAAAAGTTGAAAAGGACATTTCCAGTTTTCTGTTAAGTATTTATTATTCTTATTGAAATTCGTACTCTGATTTTTCCCTCCATTATCATAGTTAGGTCAGCAGAAGAGCATGCTACTTTTTAAATCATATTTTTCTTAGAAGAAGGAATTTAAAAATCTGAAACATTATTTGCATATAACCTGCCCAAATAGCGTATAAGGAGCTTAGAGAGGTTGACGATTGTCTGGTGAGTTTTTGCTATATTCTCTGATACATTAACTAAAACATCATGAATGCCCCAAAGTGGAATTGATAACTCAGATTATTTTTTAACTTTTAACATCATAAGTGTTGTTTTGGGGGAATCAGTACTATATGGTGATTAATAATTTTCTAATATATATGGTCAGCTTTTATCAACACATTCCAGAAACAACATTGGAAGAAAGAATATAGGGAATGCGTGGCAAAATAAAAGTGTCTACGGATTTACTCCAGCCAAGCTTGGAAATTTTAGTAAAATCCATCGGTTAAATGGAAATAAACGCTTTTTTATCACAAAACTCCATTCATAAAAACAAATGGACAAAATCCAACTTCTCAGCTCAACAATGGAAAGTTAAGCAAAGTAAGCGAGTCAAGAGACACTTGAGGGGGAGGGGTAGAGAGAGACGGGATGGAAAGCGCGTTTATGTTAAACTTCATCTGCAAACGGAGACGGTACAAGTCCCTTTTTGTTTTCTCCAAGTGCAAATAGACGTGTAAATCTAGTAGATCTGTATTTCCCCAAAATGCTGATTTAAAAACAAAAATAGTAACAAAAGGGAGGGATGGGGGGGAGAAAATGACAAGAGGTGGTGACTAATTCGTTTTGGTGGCCTGTTATCTGTGACATTGAACTGTTATTTCAGATAATGGCCATTGTTTGCGGGAAAATCGCACAGCAATGGTAGGTAGGACAGGAAAAATCCTTTGTAAATAACCTAAAACCCGGTCAGATATTCCCATAGAGTTCGGCGCTTGAGAACCTTTAAGAACTCCGGACTTGCTGCTGCCATTGATTTCCTGCCCTTCCTCAACTTGCCCATTGTAGGAGCTCCCCCGACACTTTTTTTTTTTTTTTTTTAATTTAGCCATAAATTAGACCGGCTCGAGCTATGAGCTGTTCTATTTTCTTCCTGTCAGGATGAGGGATTTGTTTTATGATGCATTGTGTGTTAAATACAAGTAATCTGGGGAACCAATTGCTTCAGACAGTGCGGCCTGATCAGGGGGTCTGAGAGCTCAACGCCCCAATCCCCCGCCCTAGTCTCTGGCCCCCACCTCCTTGCCCTTTACAAAGCTGCTCTGAAAAGGAGGAAACGTCGGTGGATAAACAAAAGTTCGTATGGAATCAGTGGCAGGTCCTGGCTAAATTAGGATTCGTGGAAAGGGCCTCGGAGTTTTTTCTCTTATATTGGGTTCGGGTGGGGGAGGCGGGGCGACTTTCAAGGTCTGGGCACTTGCAGGTGCGTCAGGAGGCCGGTAGATGGCGTTGCGCCCCGAATTAAGTAGCGGCGCTGGCGGCTCCAGCCACCCAGGTGAACCCGTTGCCGCCCGCCGGGTGCCGGCAGGCGAGCTCTGCCCTCCGCCTCCCGCGCGATCCTGCGCCTTCCGGAGCCTCAAGCCCGGATGGGTGCACCCTGCAGTCCAGACCCGCACACACGGACCTGAGCTAAGGCTATTGCTACGCATGAAATTCTCTTCCTCAGATAGAGCCAAAAGAGTTAACACTTTCTTTCTAAGTCCTTGGAAGATTCATCTAGAGAGATAGGGGATTATTTAGCCTTATCATTATTATTTTATTAATATCATCCTCCTCAGTCTGGTTCTCCACTGAATAACTTGTGAGAAAGACTAAAGGACCTCGGCAAACATCAGATCTCAGTATTTCTTCTCTCTCTCTCCTCTCCCTCTCGTTCCCCCACCCCCGCCCCTCCCCTCTTGATAACTTCACGGAAAGGCAATCACCTCGCTTTTTCCTGACGACACAACTTGAAGTTTAAAAATGGGGTCCTGAAATCCCAGAGTAGCTAGAAGGGCCTTGATTCTCAAGAAAGGAGCCTCTGGCTATTTCAATAATAACCCTTTAGGACAAGACCCTGACCTGCCTCCCCTGATCAAAAGCGACACGGAAGAGGAGCCGGAGGGCTGGAGGAAAAGGTTTTTGCATGGGGGCTTGCTTTGCTCCCCGGTTAACTGGCTCAACATCAGGAGGTTTCTAAAACAATAAACAAATAGAAGGAGACAAATACCACCACCAATTCCCTTTATTCCTTGGGATTTCTGGTGAAATCTGTTTACAGTAGTTCCCAGTTACAAATTAGTCTGCAAAAGCTGCTGTCTGCTCAGCAGTAATCAGTAACATGCGTGTTCTGCAGTGTTTAGCGCTGCCCTTGAAATGGGCTATTAAAAATAATGGTTTTACTATAATCTCAAACCAGCTTTAATTTGCAAACATGTATCAGCACAGATGATCTAAATATTAAGGGAATGGAATAGGAGAACATACAAAAACAAATGTACAGTTTAAAAGCAGAACATAGAGTGATTTGGTGGCGATGTTTTTTAAAAAGAATCATACTTTAAAAACATTTTTCCGGAAGGAATGATCGTTTTTTCTGCCCTGTTCTGTTAATTGTTGTTTACCAGGAAAAAGGCATTGGAAAATATGAGGTTTGAGTGTGACTTGATAGATTTTCAGGGAGCTGTAAAGATCCCCCTTTGGCTGATGGCAGGGCTGGGGTGGGAGAGGTTAATGTGTTTTCTTCCTGGTCTGAAAAGGGCATAAACCCTCCTCAGGCCCCTTCCTTCCTCCCCCATCTGCGTGGATTGCAGAATCTTTAAAAGGCTCAAAGATTTCCAATAAGGCCACTGGCTTTGCCTTCATTGTGTAACTGTTTATTTAAAATAAGTCAATATACTAGTTAAAGCAGTAAGAAGTTAGTACTCCAGTATTCAAGTGATTCCCACAAGACTGTAAGCTGATGCCTCTTTTAAGCCTTAAACTTCATGGTTGTCCCAGAAGTAAAAGTTCTGCTAATGGAGACCCTATGGGCATGGTACATTCCAGCACATCATTAAAGGAAAGAAAAGCAGTCCAGCCAAAGCCAGATGAAATGACTGCACTGTCCACTTTTAATAGGCTTCCTGTGGACAAACAACCCTGTAACACTCTACAGAGGACAATATTTAAAAACAAGACAACTTGCTGGCAGTTTTCAATACCATAAAGTTAATAAAGTATGTTCCCATTCACCCTGACATTATGTTTTTAGTTTATAGAGGAAGGCACTTTATAACCTCAGCCTAAGTAGAGTTCCCTTAATTCTGTAGATTTGGGTTTCTTGAGGACGCTAAATATACACTGAGCTCCAAGCCTGACATTTTTGTTTTAACGCTGTGTTTGTTTTGTTTTTTTTTTTTTGGTTTTTTGGTGGGTTTTTTTTGTTCGTTTGTTTGTTTTGTTTTTTGTAGTTTTTCAAGAACATACAAGTGCATTTTTACATTTCTCAAGTTCAGTTTCATTCATGGAGATCCTGTTAAATCCTGTTGCATACAGCTCACGTCAAGAAGCATGAAATAATCTGAGAAATTGACATTTGGCTGAACAATAACTGCTTGCTAATTAAATTAGCTTCATGTATGGATATTGATGTGTGTTTAAAAAGAAAATCAATGCCTCCTTTTCCACATCAGAATCGGATTTTGTAAAATCTTACCTAACTTAACTGATACAAAGCTAAGAAAAAAAATATAAGTACATCTTTAGGACTCAAGAGATTTCCCACTGATTCGCATATAAATATTTCTCCCAATACAGAAACTCCAATTTGTCTCTCCTCTTTCCTTCCCTCCAAATTCTTGACCACCTACAATTTCTTCTCTCAAATCTTTTTACTTAATAGGTAAGCCTTGTAATGAAGAATCATGTTTAGGCAAGATAAACTAGATTGGGAAGCCATGGAATCAAAGGTAATATTTTGTTTAATTTTAATTTATATGTTTTAGTCAGGGGAGTCTTCCACAAGCTTGGCTCCCTAAACTTAAAGACGAATCCTGTCATGTTGGGTAGGTAGACCCAGCAAAAAAAAACAGTCACGCACAATAAGAGTTTACAAATAAAAAGCACTCTGGATGTCCGGTCACCAACATATATTATTACCAGTGCTCAGGAGAGATATTTCTGGTCTCTTTTGATGGACTTTGTCTTTTTTTTTTTTTTTTTTAACTCTATGGGGGTGGGGGAACTGTTAAAAAAAAAAAAAAGAAAGAAAAGAGGAAATTAAAGGTAAAAAAAAAATGTAAATAAAAAATTTCCCTTGGTCTGGAAATGGGCCCGACTGAAAGCATGTTAATCTCCACCTCAGTAATTTGGTTCTCCAGGAGAAGACAGAAGCCCTGCTGCTGTGCCCTGCACTTCATAAATCACATCTTTATGTGGACAAGGTCAGGGCACCTAACAGCTCAGACATGGGCCTTCCCAGTGGCTCGAGGATTCAGGCATGTTTACTCTCCCGCCCGGCTCTCCGAGGAGTAGTCCAGCACGCTTCTAATTACTTTTGATTATTTTCATTTGCTGGGGTCAGTCTGGCTTGCCAGGACTGCTGGAGGGTTGATTTCCTACAAATCTCGATGTCTTTGTAGGACAGCCCTGTGTGCGTTCAGAATTAGCACCCCATTATTGTCCCTACAGCATGGGATCCCTCCTAACAGATACTGTGATAGAAAAGTTTCCCTAGTGAATCATTACCTACTTCCCTTTTTATTAATTAACTACACAAACATAATCACCTATCTGATCTTTTTTAAAAAATGCAGATGACTCTCTTAACAGATGAGTATTTTATAGTATATTTGTCCAGAATAAACATGATCCTTTTGTTGTTGTTTTTTTTTTTGCTTCGACTTTAAATATATTTAGTAATATAGCAGCTCTTTGGAAACTAAGATGAAATACTTTGCTGAGACAACAGCCCTAGTGAATAAATTATTATACTCAAAGATTTATTTCCAAAACTCCAATTAAGGCTGCCATATTTAAAATATTTTTTGTTGGGCTATTTTGATGTATTTCAGTCCTAAGCCATTATGCTGAGTGGTTATTTTGTGGCTAAAGCACAACAACAAAAAAAAATTTATACCAAGTTTAAATGAATACACTGTGATAAAATAAAAACTTTAATAAAATATGTTGTAGTAAAATTTGGTAGAGAAGAAGGGTCAAAATATCATTATTTTTCTCTTTCTTATCCCTCGAAAGTATAGACGTTTAATACAATGATGCATATGCCTTAAAAGATACATTCAAGAAAAAAATGATGAGGAAATAAATATCCACAAAACTGAGATAAATATTCATAAAAAAACACATAACACATCAACCTGGTTGTTCAGACAATAAGCATTTTCAGATCACTGAACAAAAATTACTATAATCTTTTTTATTTTATAAAAGATAACTTGGATCTTGATTATAAGTTGTCCCCAAAAGCCAAATCTCTCATTCTTCCTAACTTTAGATCAAAGAATTAAGGTCCTAAATTAAGGCTTTAGGAATTAACCTCAACTGCTAGGAATTAATTTTTTTATTATTTTATCAATTTAAATTAAGTCAATTTTTCAAGACAGCATTTAGCACATTATGTAATAAATCCACAGTCAGCTTCTTTCCTGAGGCTTTAGGAACACCATTTCAGAATGCTTTTAGACTTGTAATCTTGTGGAAGAAGTGAGTTGGAAGACATTTCTCTGCTCCCATCTCTTCTCCTACCTGTTTGCCTTTGGGTAAGTCACTTAACCTTTGTGTCGCTTTCTATGAAAGTTTCACAATATCAGCCTAATAGGAGTGTTGGGAAAATAAATTGGGTAATATGAGTGTGAACTGCTCTGAGTTCGTGCGAACAGGTCAAAACACTAAGTTTCAGAGTTTTTGTGTTTGTGTAATGGGTTAGACTAGACTTACATACACACACAATGAGGAAGATAGTCTGGTTTGTACTTTAGGGAACAGCAAAGTATAAGTATTTTTCTATCCTCTTTCTTCCATTCCAGTGTCAGTTGCCCTCATCCTTACCCTGACCTATGGAAGAGAAGAATTTTAAGAAAAATGTTTTTTTTCTCTCAAGCTGTGCTATCCCCGAAGATGTCCGTCTTTGCCTGGCTTGCAGCTGAGTTTGCTCTGTCCCACCCACTGTGTTCTCTGCCAATCAGTAAGCAGGAGAATTCTGAGACAGAGGTGAAATACCACTGAGATCCAAGAGCCCTAAAAACTGGGATAGGAGGCCATGTACACACACACACACACACACACACACACACACACACACACACACACATCCAGTCTAGTTTTCGGTCAATATTCGTTATCAAGGTCCAGAAATGTATTCTCTGCAATGTCCTCTGGTGGACTTTAAGTGCCAGTAGTGTAGGAATTGGGTTTCTCTCATTTGCCTCTATTGCCCAGATCCTAACATAACGTCAGACATAGAATAGGTATTCAGTAGGGTTTGTTGAAAAAAACGTATTGGGTCCTTCCTTGATTTTCAGTCCCATGTAATTTGGATACTTAGCTTGGATGCTTGTTACCTCTAGTCTGAATTATCGCAATGACTTCCTATTCTGACCACCACTCACCCACCCACTAGTTTATGCTCAACACTGTTAATCTTCCCAAGCATCAGCTGTTACTCACTCCCCTGGTCAAAATTCTTCAATGGGTTCCAGTTTCCTAACAATTCAGTATAAACTCATTGTATTTATTGAAAATGAAATGAGGTAATGTATGTAAATTACTTAGAATCATGCATGACACCTAGCATGTGGTCAATGAAAAAATAGCTATTATTATTATTGGTATTGCTAATATAATTATAATTTTAATCATTATTGTTCCTCAGCCTATAATTTATTTTGCCTTCATTATCTTGGATGAAATCTTATCTATCCTTCAAAGCCACCTCTTTTTCTATGACCACTGATTCCCTAACTACCAGGTTTGACCTTTTCACCTTTTATCCCAAATCATCTCCTGGTTGATAGTCAGTTCTATCTTACGTTACAGTTGTATCTGTAATGCTCTTCAGTATGCATTATTAAAATTGTCAGTGGTCCTCCTTAAAGGGTTGCTGTAAAATTCTTAAGGATGGAATCAAGTTTGATTCATATTCACATCTTGAATAGCATCTTTTCAGAATAGGCTAAACTACCTTTGAACTGTGCTGCAAGAATCAATTAATTATGGCCAACTGTATCAGGAATTGTTATATTTAATATCTAAGGAAACTGGACTATTTACCACTGTTCCCCCATGGGAATCAATTGATGCACTGGTAATTCTCTTTTAGGGAATCTAGAGATAGAAATTTCTACCACTGCTGCTTCCCAGGAGTAGCACTTTATTGCTCCCCCAATGCACCCATACTTGTGTTTCTATACCAACTATCTGAGTTGGCCCTTTACCTGGGTACCAACCCTGGACAATATCTGGGATGCCTCCCTTTTCTTTATCCCCAGTGAGCAGTCATTGGCTATTACGTTGTTTCTTTAGGGCCCTCACCTTCCCACTAGCACTGGCCTGATGCAGGCCCTTGTCATTTTAGGCCTGAATTCTGTGGCGTCTTTACACGAAAAATTAGTCTTCCTGAGTAACAAAGTTATGACAATGTTTTGCTTTACTTGAAAACAAAAGCTAAAAAAGAAAAACCACACTAATAAAAACCCTAATTGTTCCTAATTTGCTAGAAAATAAAGCTCCTAATTCAAAATGCAATCTTCTCTATAAGTGGAGGTCAAATTTATCTTTCCAGGACCATGGTCTGATTCTTCCCTCTAAACAAATCTTAAGTTCTGGTTAACTAGGGAGATGAGTAGAAGCTCTTGGCCCTTTAACTGTGTTCACGCAGGCCCTTTGCTTTCCTTATCTCTGATACTCAGAGCATTCAGGAGATGAAACAGGAGCTCAAGGAGGAGAAGTCAGAGTTCTATTTATCAAGCTCATACACAGCCCTCCAGGCTCCTTTCCTTGAAATTCTTACAGTGCTCATTATTAAAAACATTCACTTGTCAGTCATCATATTTAGGGTCATTTGGGATATTTCTGTCATCTGCTGATCTACCTATAAGTTGTTTGATGGCAAGAAATGCACTTTACACCAGCATTTTCTCATCAGTGACTTGTTACCAGGTATTCTCTGAAAACGTGTTCCGTGGTCAAATGAGGTAAAGATAGTTCCATCTTGGAGCGTCACAATAAACATCAATGTGGTAAATGCTCTAAGACTCTAGAAGTCTAAGAAGTCCTTCAGTGAAGAAACCTATTTTGGCTTGTTTAATAGAGCATCAATAAAGATAGTTAAACATGTATGAAAGCCCCTTTCCCCTTCCACTGAACACCTAAGGGGAACAATTTTGGAAGTAAAGCTTTTTATTATGTTGCATCTGTTTCAGCAAAGCTGATACTAGTAAAAATTGCGAAGTATTCCCTAAATATTTTTCTATTAATTGACTGTTTTCACTCTTGACCAAAAATGTTACTAAAAAATAGTGATGGATAAAAAGAGACAAAATCAAGCCTCAATTTTTCATTCAGCTTGAAAGCATTTGGAAGGTCTATCAAACTCACAAAGAAAGGAGGTTATCAGTAAACTCTCTCCAACTGATCCTTTGCCTGTGAACTGTTGTCATTTTACTTGAGTATCTGGTATGAGAACCTTCCAAAGAAATGTGTATAATTTCCTTTCAACATCAACCCACACCTTCCTATCCTCTTCCATTATAAGCCCTTCTAAAGCACAGATTTTACCATGGGCATATTTACACACAATGTTTTATATTATTTAGGCTCTCCTTAATAAGATTTGGCATTATCTAGATATATATTTCCCCAGGAGAAAGAAAAGCAGTCATTTAATCTTAGTCTACCAAAGCCTGAATTAAACATTTAAGAATTAAACTGGCCTTTTCTCCAGTTTTTGATATTGGATTCCTGTGTTGTGCCTGCCAATGGCTGTCTAACTGCTAAACTAAGTGGACATTAAATCAGATGGCATACAAAATTACAGGAATTTGATCTTTATATAAACCACAAACCTTGATGAACTAACGTTGTTCCAGATGAATTAACTCATTATCCTGCGGAACAGAACATTTC